>NC_064627.1:830991045-831291045 GCF_023864275.1 Schistocerca cancellata | reverse complement strand
TTAAGATCTGTGAAACCATTTTAGTTCACAGTGTTCATTCAGTTGCTCAAGCATTACTCCCAGCAGCAGATTTCAACTTTCAAGGTAATGATGCATTCCAATCACATGGCTAGAAGTGTAAAAGTTTTGTTTGAGAAGTGTAAGGATTAAAACATGTTTTCCCTGGTCTCCATAATAGCCAGATTTTAATCTTATCGACTGATGACCATAGATGTTAAGTCCCATAGTGCTCAGAGCCATTTTTAATCTTATCAAAAAATTTGTGGTTTATTTTGATAAAATAATCAAAAGCCCATTACTGTCTTCCAGCATACCACAAGAACAGTTTCTTCATGGGAAGACATCCTGTTATATATCATTCAGGTTTTATATACACTGATACTCCAGGATATTTGATCTTTTTTAATGAGTTTATATTATTTTTCCCATCTTTTATCCTTAATGGAAAATCCTACATGGAACACAAAGGATGATATAAGGAAAGAGAAATATTCTCCACACAGATTCAGTGATGAGTAGATAATTTGTTTCTCAAATGCATTAGTTAATAGCTGTTATAAGCACAAGAATATAATACACGTGATGAAAAAGAAAAATTA
Source organism: Schistocerca cancellata (assembly GCF_023864275.1). Lineage (NCBI taxonomy): Eukaryota > Metazoa > Arthropoda > Insecta > Orthoptera > Acrididae > Schistocerca > Schistocerca cancellata. Next base: position 831,290,446 of record NC_064627.1, on the reverse strand, counting down.
AAGTAATATATTTGCTATGCATATAAAAAATAAAGCCTGTTAATTGCAAATCATTGTCTTAGAAAGCTTTTCTTTTCTTGTGCATATAGTGATTGATATATTTTAGAGGTAATGAGTACCAGACAGGCAACAAAAAGGATGATACTTTGTAAGCTTTTGAACAATGTGTCTCAGGAGGGTACATGGCATGCATGTGGAATGCACTAACAAGAGGGGCACAAAGAAGAGAAAAGAAAAAGCAGAGAAAGAGAATGTACAAATGTTGAAAGGAGAAACTCAACCTGATAAACTGCAACAGAGGAGAACGAGCACTGGATTTCAGAATGAAAGGGAAGCAAAATAAGTCAGATGCTTTTATCATGGAAGATAAATCCAATGGAAAATGAATACTCATAAATCAAAGAGAGGAATTCAACTGAATGCCCTTCATGCTATTGTGTCTAGTGCAAACAGTAGATATTGGGCTGCTGTTTTTTTGTTCTTCTGGTATTACCTGTCGTATTGTATAGATTTTCATTTCTTCCATGTCTTATTTGTCGTGACTGTGTTCTGATTTTGTGTATAATGTATGAAATTCATGTTAATATTTTTAAATATACGACCAATGTAATTCCTTCAGAATGATTTCAGATCCAAAAAATGATAGAATCATTTAATTGCATGAGGGAATTAACAATGGAAAATAATGTAAAATAATAGTGATCTAATTGTTAGAGGCAGAAATTGATTGATTCTGTAGTCAAATATTATTGTGGCAGAAATTACAAGTGAGGTGATTTTTTGGCTTTTAAAAGGAAAAGTAACTTCCAAGGCAAAAGATACTGCATAGTTGATCATCATTTAAAGCATGCATTTAATTTTATGTGTTACTTCTGTCTGCAGTACAGGTGTTCTTCTATTCAGTGTGCATTTGACACTTTTTGTGATTAACAGCATCATTTCCTGTATTGTAGACATCGCTTGGAACTCATGCGTCATATTTACAATGAAGATATTAGCCCGGAGACACCGGATGTGAAGGATGACGTTTTCCAATGTCTCACTGTGTGTCCTAATCAGAAGTTCTCACTTGCAAATCTTTTGCCTTCGAGGTTGGTGTACTCCTTTACAGCATAAATGTACCTGTGAGCTGATCTGAATGTGCTCTTCGCCCACCGACCCTGAGCTCCTGGCATGGCATTTTGTGTGCACTGAAGCTGGTGTTTTATATTTGGATATGCACATACATGCTTTCCTTCTGTAAAATATGTTCTTCTCCTCCTCCTTCTTTACTTCTTCTTCTTCATCTTACCTGTTACTTAGTTCTGCCTCATCCAAGGACATCATTAGACAGAGCTTTTTGTGAATTTTCACTGGTGCAAATCACTGCTTTTGTCTTCATCATATTTAATGTTTGCTGAACTTTTTTATTGTGTTAATATTTAAAGTCTTCTTCTCAAAATCTCAGTGTGTGTGCTGTGAAGAACATTTGCTTGTGTTTTTTTCCTAAACTGAACAATGAAATGTTTGCACATAAAGAATCCACACTGTTCAGATAGGCAATGGGCGTTGTGAGTTTGCATGCTTTGTTGCCCTGACTAGCATGAACTTGCAGTAAATAAATGCTTTTATGAATCACCAAGCATATTTGTAAGATAAATTCTGTATTTATCAACGTTTCTGACAAAATTTTGCGTAAGTTTATCATCTAATAAACTTTAAGGGTCATTTCTATATAAAGATATATGAAAATAAGTTTCTATATAGAAAATTTATTACTAATATTTCAGATGTGTGCCACAAGCAACACAGAAAAATGGTCTAAAGGTGACATGGGCCCAGGTTAATTTTTTGGATTATTTGTTTGCTATTTACAGCATTCAGTAGATATTCCTACAGCTGCAGCTGAGCTCATGTTCTTACATAGTCCGTGTAACAAGCAAATCAGTATGAGAAGTACTGATAAAATGTAAATAAATTTAGCTAACAAAAGAGAAAGAAATTCTTAAATGCAGAATGAAATAAAGAGTGGTTGCCTCTGCACAGCAAATTATTCTTTCAAATAGAAGGCAGTAACACAAGGTGTCTCTCAAGGTTCAATCTTAGTACCTATATTGTTTCAATTCTGCATTAATAATCTGTCAATCAGTATAACTGCCCCATCAGTTTTATTTGCAGATGACACATCTGTATTAATAGAGGATTGTGAGCCAGAAACTATACCTGTGTGCATCATCAATACAATAGGTCATTTACAAACATGGATTAATCTCAGTGGATTAACTCTGAATGTCCCAAAAACCCATGTGATCCAGCTCAAATCAAAACAGTCAACACACCAGGAAATTAAAATAAACCAAAAAAATCAAAATCTAGAAGAAGTGGATTCTGTGAATTTTTTTAGCATTAAATCTAGACAAGAATTTAAATTGGAACAAACATGTGGGATATCTAGTAAACAAATTATATAGCTTTGCATTTGCAGTGAAAATATTGGTAAACACCACTGACATAGACAAAAGGAAAGTTGTATACCATTGCAATTTCCAGTCAGTTATAAGGTATGGTATTGTTTTTTGGTGAAATTCGAGCAACTTAATGTACATACTGAATTTACAGAAAAGAATTATTAGATGTGTGTTGTGCGTCCAAGGAAATCATGTTGCTCATTGTTTAAAAATTTTAAAATATTGACAGTACCCTCCTTATATATCCATTAAATTATCATTTGTTTGCATACCAATTTAGAATTATACAAGGAGAACTGCTTGTTCACACTTATAATACAAGAAATTTAAAAAACGAAAAATGTGCTCCCTGTTCATCATTTAAACTTGCTCAGACTCCCAGTATATGAGAATGAAAATTTATAACAAATTAAAAGCCAAGAAATTTTGGGTATGAACTAAGATTCACTGAAAAGAAAGCTGCGTGTTCTGCTTCAGTGACGCTACTATTCAGCTGAAGATTTCATGAATGATGAACTGAATATTTGAGCATCCCGGATTTTCCATTGTTTGATTTGAGCAGGATGTAGTTTGTAAATTGTCTTATTATTTGAATATGTAAAGGTATCTTTTCACAAAAAAGTTTCATTAATGTTTAAATACAACTCCAGCTTATTAACTGTCGCTTTACAACAATATTAGGAAAAGGATAGCTGCTACTCACCATATAGCGGAGATGCTGAGTTGCAGATAGGCACAACTAAAAGACTGTCAGAGAGTTAGCTTTCGGCCAACAAGGCCTTAGTTGCAAACAGACAAAAAACACACACACACCTCACACGCGCACATGCAATTGATGCAATTCACACACACAACCACAGTCTCTGGCTGTAGGGGCCAGACTGTGAGCAGCAGTGCATGGTGGGAGAAGCAACTGGGTGGTGGGGGTAAGGAGGAGGCTGGGGCAGGGAGGGGGGAGGGATACCAGGGTAGGAGTGGGGGACAGTAAAGTGCTACTTGTGGCTTGTGGAAGCTTACAGGGACAAGGTGGAGAGAGGGTAGGGCAGTTAGTTGCAGTCGGGTCATTACACAGAGAGCAGAGGGGTGGGGGGAGCAGAAAAGTAGAGAAGTAAAAAGATTGAGGATGTGTTTGCGTTGCTGGAATATAGGGCTACATAGTGCCAGAATGGGAACAGGAAGGGGGCTGGATGGGTAAGGACAAGACTAAGAAAGATTGAGACCAGGAGGTTTACAGGAATGTAGGATATATTGCAGGGAGAGTTCCCAAGTGTGCAGTTCAGAAACGCTGGTGTTGGTGGGGAGAATCTAGATGGCACAGGCTGTGCAGCTGTCATTGAAATGAAGAACAATGTGTTGGGCAGTGTGCTCAGCAATGGGGTGGTCCAGCTGTTTCTTGGCCACAGTATGATAGTGACCATTCATGCAGACAGACAGCTTATTGGTTGTCATGCCCACAGGGGCCAGAACAAATCACAGTGGTTGCATCTTAGCTTGTAGGTCACATATCTGGTTTCACAGGTAGCCCTGTGTTTTGTGGGATAGGTGATGCTTGTGACTGGACTGGAGTAGGTGGTGGTGGGAGGATGTGTGGGACAGGTCTTGCATCTAGGTTTACTATAGGAATACGAGCCATGAGGCAAGGAGTTGGGAGCGGAGGTCTTGTAGGGATGGACGAGGATATTGTATAGATTCAGTGGGTGGCAGAATACCCCTGTGGGAGGGGTGGGAAAGGTCGTGGGTTGGATGTTCCTCATTTTAGGGCAAAGCGAGAGGTAGTCGAAACCATGGCGTAGAATATAATTCAGTTGCTCCAGTCCTGGGTGGTACTGAGTCAAAAGAGGAATGCTCCTCTGTTGCTGAACAGTGGGACTTCGGGAAGTGGTGGGTGACTGGAGAGATACGGCATGGGAGATCTGTTTTTGTACAAAACTGGGTCTCACTGAGGCCTTCACGGACCATAATCACCCTCACCACTGCCCATTGAACTTACACAATATCCTCTTCCATCCATACACAACCCTTGCTCTCAATCCCTTTCCTGATGGCTCATATCTCTGTAATAGACCTAGATGTAAGACCTGTCCCATACATCCTCCCACCATCACAGACTCCAGTCCGGTCACAAACATCACCTATCCTATCAAAGGCAGGGATACCTGTGAAAACAGTCATGTGATATACAAGCTAAGCTCCAGCCACTCTGCTCCATTCTGTATGGGCATGACAACCAACAAACTGTCTGTTCACATGAATGGCCTCCGATGTACTGTGGCCAAGAAACAGCTGGACCTCCCCACTGCTGAGCACACTGCCCAACACAATGTTCATTTCAGTGACAGGTTCACAGCCTGTGCCATTTGGATTCTCCCCACCAAAATCAGCTTTTCTGAACAGCACAAGTGGGAACTCACCCTGCAATATAGCCTACATTCCTGTTAACCTCCTGGTCTCAATCTTTGTTAGTTTTGCCCTTACCCATCCAGCCCCTTTCCTGTTCCCATTTCAGCACTACACAATCGTCTATTCCACCAACTCTCACAGTCTTTTTTACTTCTCTCCTTTCCTGTTGCTCCCCATTCCTCCCTCCCACCCTCAGTCTAACCCCCTCGAATGCACCTAACTGCCCTACCCTCTCTTCACCTTACCCCTGTAGGCTCCCACAAGCAGTGCTTTACCATCCGCCACCCATACCCTGCTATCCCTCCCCCTCCCCGCCCCAGCCTCCTTCTTATCCACGCCACCTGGTTGCTTCTCCCACTATGCACTTCTGCTCGCAGTCTGGTCCCTACAGTCAGAGACTGTGTGTGTGTGTGTGTGTGTGTGTGTGTGTGTGTGTGTGTGTGTGTTTTTGTCTATTTGCAATGAAGGCCTTGTTAGCCAAAAGCTCACTTTCTGACAGTCTTTTCTGTGACTCAGCATCAGCCACTGTATGTTGAATAGCAACTATCCTTTTCATACTATTGTTACATTCCATCCTGGATTTTCCATTTTAACTATAGCTTTGTATCAGTGAAATTGTATTAACCATATTTTGATGTATCTCCTATACTGCAATTAAATGATTAGCATATGTATCTTAAGAGTTGAATAAATCCGAATTCACTATCCAGAGGAGTGTGTTCTGAAATTATCAGATCTAATCTTATAATATATGTATTAGTGCCTCTGTACAGGTGAGAGAATCAGGAGGGAAGTGCTTGCAGATATAGACTTATGAAGACTGATCAGATGGTTGGGAATTTCATATGGAGGCAAGGTGGAGTTTCAGGTTCTGATACATTTTAATTTGATGTAAAGATTTAAAATTATAAACAAAAGTTCAGGTGACATTTTACAAGAAGAGCAAGGGAAAAAAGTTAATTCAAAGATACTGTAGATGATAGTTTAAATGTTATTCTAGTTTTCCTTAATGTAAGAAAGTGTCTGATGAAAAGAGAAGAAAAAATTGTAGTATCTACAACTAAATCACATGGTACCAGCAAAAGAAAAAACCATTTAACATGGAGTTTCCGAAATCAATTATAGCCAACCCAGTTGGTGGAAGGGTTGCTACAATGACAGGATAGCAGGCAGTGGAGGGTTGAGGTGGAATAGCAGGCTGGTGGAGAGCCAGAAAGGTGTGGGTGTCACTATTTTATTTGCGTGGGGTAGTAACCATTCAACAGAAAGATGGTCAGGTGGCCCGTGAGATGTCATCTGCTGTCCAGTCAGTTGGCTGCAACATGTGCACATCCAGCTTTGGTGATGCCCATTCTCAGCAAGTGGCAAATGACCCCATTGTGTGAGTCATTCCGCAAACACCTGGTGTCAGCGGCACATGAAGACAGTAGGCAACCTTGCTTCAGTAGTCAGCTCTGTGGTGGACAACTACATCCCGGTGGCTGTTGGCGCGCAGTGTGAAGGCCTGCCCACCGCAGTGGCAGAAGACATCCGCCATGCATGGGATGATACTCACTGCCCAACAGGAGTCCTGCTGCTGCTGCTGGAGTGAGCCCAGAAAGCCCACTGTGTTGTGGCACTGAGTCCAGAGACCTGGCTTAGTGCTGGAACCCGGTACTGCTACACAGACTCAAACTCATGACTGCTGCTGGTGGCTCGATGTCGTCCCCTCAACTATGGTAGCCCCCATCCCTGGTAAAACTGCTAGGTTGTGGATAATGACACTGGCTACGAGCAGCTGCTGCAATATTCTCACAGATTTGCCCATACAATGGTTGCAGCATTACGCTACCCCTCCCCACAGAAAGACCTGGCCTGTTGGGTCTCACTTAAGACTGACCTACAACAGCATGTCACATGTACAGCACAAGTTTCTATTGTGAGTAGCTAGTAACCCAACTCACAGGTTCGAAGACAGCATTTGATCTTACAAACCTTATTTGCTAGATTTCCTCTTACACTTCTCAGTTGCTTATTCCTACCCCACTGAACAGACCATTTGTTCCTCTGGAATGCACGTCACATCATGCCTTTATACTTCTACATCCTGCCAGTCCTGTGCCCTTCACAATTCTTTTTGCAAACATACCTAACTCATTCTGTGACCTCCTACCTCTTAAACTCTAGGAAATACATTTGTCATCAATAGTGACTGTTGTGACTTGGCAAGACAGCCAAGCCACTATGATTGGTAGCCGAAAGGCACGCGTTAAGCTCACGCAGGCTGGCGTGAGGTCTGGAACAGTTAAAGGAGTTGAGTCTAGTAAAAAAAGTACGAAGCTTCTGGAATACTTAACTTTAATTCATAATTGGTGAACATTGGTCTGGCGCTACATGCATTACAAGATAAATAGCAAATGATAATGGCGCCTCGCTAGGTCGTAGCAAATAACGTAGCTGAAGGCTATGCTAACTATTGTCTCGGCAAATGAGAGCGTAATTTGTCAGTGAACCATCTCTAGCAAAGTCGGCTGTACAACTGGGGCGAGTGCTAGGAAGTCTCTCTAGAACCGCCGTGTGGCGGCGCTCGGTCTGCAATAACTGATAGTGGCGACACGCGGGTCCGATGTATACTAGCGGACCGCGGCCGATTTAAAGGCTACCACCTAGCAAGTGTGGTGTCTGGCAGTGACACCACATTCCTCCCCCGCAAATCGGCGAACGGTTGTGTTATAAGGTTTCCGCCCGCCGTGGGGTGGACGCCATGTTGACGTATGCGACGAGGTGGGGAGACTAACAACAGGCGAGGCTGTACCACCCGCACCCTGGCATTCGGACCGAGGGGAGCTAGGAAACGCCTGAAAACCTAGTCCAGGGTGCACACCAACATGCGGTGAATGCACCCGTAGAAAGACAGGAGGGGCCGAAGGGTTGACCTCCATCGAGCTGGGGCACCCGACGGGCGAAGACGACATGTGGTCCGGAGCGGGCAAGAAGTCCATGGCGGAGGACAACAGGTCACGGGAAGCGATCGGCGGCGCGTGACCTAGGGAGGGGCCTGGTGGTTGCAGCGACGCGTCCACGGCGGGCGTCGCCGGCGGGAGAACAGGCTGCGGCGATGGCGGCGGCGCGTCGCCATGGGGCAAAATGGAAGGCAGCGTCGTTAACACCTGGGGCTGAGGCGAGCCAGTAGATGGGTCCCCAGGGCGCTGACCGGACGGCACCATCGCTGAAAGCAGACGGGGAGCAGCAGATCCCGTGCAACGACAGAGGCGCAGCTGAATGAGATGCCGACGCACCTCACCAGAGGCCCCCAAAACCAGATACATAGCGCGGCTGAGGCAGTGAAGAAAAGCGCCCTGCGAGCCAATGCCGTGAACCTCGATAGTTGCGGTAGTAGACAAGATCGCCTGGGGCAAAAGCAGGTGTCTGCCGCTGCACAGGAACCTGATGCAGCGGATGTAGCAAAGACATCAAGGTTCGATGAGGGCGACCGTGAAGCAACTCAGCCAGCGAGCGACCATCTCGGGGCTGAGAGCGATACGAGGACAAAACGAGCAATAACACGTCCTCCCGAGAATGCGACTCTTTCAACTTCAACATCTGTGACTTGAAAGTCCGGACCAAACGTTCAGCGGCACCGTTTGACTGTGGCAAAAACGGCGCGGACGTCAGATGTTGAATACCATTGGCCTGGCAGAATGACTGAAATTCTGCAGACATGAACTATGGGCCATTGTCGGAAACAATAGTCTGCGGAAGACCTTCAATGCAAAAGATAGCGGACAATGCTTGAATGGTGGCAGAAGACGTCATAGAAGACATCCGGACAACAAAAGGAAAATTACTGAATGAATCTACCAGAACCAACCATCGAGCATTCCAGAAGGGACCAGCAAAATTGATATGTAAGCGTTGCCAAGGGGAAGTGGCTTTCGGCCATACAAAGAATTTCCGCGGTGGTGCTGATTGTTGTTCGGCACACACCATGCAAGAAGAGCACATTTGTGTAATCGCAGCATCGATTCCTAACCAAGTACAGTGCTGACGAGCAAGTTGCTTCGTTTTCACTATACCCCAATGTCCTTGGTGGAGAAGCCGTAAGACAGAGGACTGTAACGAACGTGGGACCACGACCCTGGACTGATCATTATCAGAACGCAACAACAAAACACCACGTCGTACTAAAAGTCTCTCCTTGTGAGCAAAAAATTGGCGAACCAACAGATCCCCGATCCGTGACTTTGACAAGGGCCATTGCGTAGCAACAAAACGCAAAACGGTAGCAAGGACAGGGTCGGCAGCTGTGGCTGTAGCTACATGACGAAAATCCATTGGAAACGATTCGACCACGTCATCGGTTTCCGAATCAATGAACGTGCAAGCAAGTTCGGAGGAATCGAATGCTCTATCCTCAACAACAGGCAAACGGGACAACGCATCTGCGTTTCCGTGCTTAGCAGTGGACCGATACAAAATATCGTAGCGGTACTGCAAGAGGAAAATAGACCAGCGAATGAATTTCTGCGCTGTACGTGGAGGTACAGGCTTGGTCGGATGAAAAAGCGATTTCAAAGGTTTGTGGTCTGTGATGATGGTAAAGTGATGACCATACAAGAAATCATGAAACTTAGTAACACCAAATACGAGAGCCAATGCTTCTTTCTCGATCTGTGAATAATTTCTTTGCGCAGACGACAGCAATTTGGACGCAAAGGCAATAGGGTAATCGTGCGATCCATCTTTGTGCGCAAGCACAGCACCGATCCCAAAATCCGATGCAGCCACCATCAACAAAAGGGGTTTCTGGGGATCGAAGGGCGTAAGGCAAGTATTGAAAAACAAAGCCGATTTCAACTGGCGAAAGGCGCATTCGCATTCCGTCGTCCAGACGAACGGAACACCCTTACGGCGTAAGCGATGAAGCAGAGCTGAAATGGAAGAGGCGTGGCGCACATAGCGATGATAGTAATAGATTTTGCCCAGCACACTCTGTAGCTGCTTCAAATTCTGCGGCGAAGGCAAGTCTTGTATAGCACGGAGGTGCTCGGGACTGGGATGTATGCCTTGGGCATTGATTACATGTCCCAGATATGGCAAATCACGAGCAAAAAACATACATTTGTCCTTCCGCAAGCGAAGACCATTTTGTCGCAAGACCTGAAATAATGTTCTGAGATTGGCTAAATGTACTTCTTCTGTCTTTCCGGAGATCACAATATCGTCCAGATAGTTTGCTGCAGTAGGGACCGACGCACAAACAGTTTGTAGATATTGCTGAAACAATGCAGGGGCGGATGCACACCCGAATGGCAGTCGTTTGAATCGGTACAAACCAAGATGCGTGTTAACCACCAATACGCGCTGGGATTCTTTGTCCACCGGTATTTGCAAGTACGCATCTGCTAGGTCCAACTTCGAAAAATATTTACTGGGGCACAGTTTGTCAAAAAGATCTTCCGGGCGGGGTAAAGGAAAAGTTGCTGTCACTAGTTGTGGATTCACTGTTGCCTTGAAGTCCACACAAAGTCTCAATTTTCCGGAAGGTTTTTGCAAAATTACTAAGGGTGAAGCCCAGAGAGAAGCCTGCACACGTTCAATTACATCTTGTGATTCCAAATCGTGTAATGTTCTTGCGACCTCATCACGCAATGCGTGGGGAACATTGCGCGCTCTGAAAAATTTCGGTTGCGTGTTTACTTTCAGTTCCAAATGTGCTTTATAGTTCTTAGCGCATCCAAGGCCCGGTGCAAAAATGTCTGCAAATTCTTCACATAGACGAGAAACACCGGCTGAAGGCACAGTCTGGTTCACTGATAGGACCTGATTTACTATAGACAAGTTAAACAACTGAAACAAATCGAAACCAAACAAGTTCACTGCAGAAGAAGAACGAAGGATGCAAAATGACACAAGTTTTGTTTGTCCCTTGTATGTTGCAAGAAGGCTGCACTGTCCTAACACAGGGATCGCCTGTCCGGAATAACTAGTTAGCTTAACATTTGGGGCACGCAATGGAGGTGTGCCCAGCTGTTTGTACGTGTCGTGATTGAGTAGTGAAACTGCAGCTCCGGTATCGAGCTGGAACGGTATCACTTTACCATTAATGTCCAAGTCCACAAAAAGTTTATTGTCCTGCTGACGACAAGAGCGACTGTCTCGTGCAACGTGAAGTGACACTGGTACAGAATCACTTGCGACATGACGGGATTTCCGGCGATGTCGACGCACACTATGTGTGGGACGAACACAGTCACTGTTAGAGAGGGTAGCACTGGGCGGAGTGGCATGAACGACATGAATTTCCATGGGCGAAGTGTCGCGAGCCGGCGTGAAGCAAAGGGCCTGGAATGGTTGTGAGTGTCCGATCTGAGCTTTTTCTGGCAAACACTTTGAACATGTCCTTTTTTATTACAGAAAAAGCAAATAGCTTGGCGTGACGGGCAATTCTCGCGCGAATGTCTAGTAGCACACCGCGGGCATGATTTCACTGCATTTGCAGGCCGGCGCGGGACACATGGCTGAGAGCCAGGCGGCTTTAGCGCGGCCGGGTGCGAGGACTGTTCACTATTCCGTGCAGCTCGCCCGGTGGGCCGGTTAACGTGACACACAGGTGGCGAAGTTTCAAATGATGCCTGAGCAAAGTCAAGTGTGTCCTGCCAATCCAATATGTCCATCACTTGTTGAAGGGAGGGATTGACTAGTTTCAAAATCTGTTCCTTTATGCGAACATCAGAAACATTCTGGGCAATTGCATCACGCACCATAGTATCTGAATAAGGGAGTCCACATTCACACTCAAAAGCACAATCCCTAGTAAGGCCTTGCAAGGTTGCAACCCACTCCCGATTAGTCTGACCGGCCGTATGTTTTGTACGAAAGAACGTATACCGTTTGGCAACTACATTGACTGAGTCTTTGAAATATGCATCTAATGCAGACAAAATTTCTTCGTAGGACAGAGTTGCTATGTCACGTCGGGGAAATAATTTCACTATCACATGGTAGGTTTGGACACCTACGGAGGAAAGGAGAAAAGGCTGCCCCTCATTACCTTGAATTCTGTAGGCGGCGAGATGGAATCCAAATTGGCGTGACCACTCCGTCCAGCTTTCCAGTGCCGCATCAAAAGGATGAAAAGGTGGTGCAACTGTGTGTTGTGGCGGCGGTAGCGATGAAGCGGCGGCTGCCGCATCGGTTTGCAGTGCACGTTGACCCTGGACGAGCTGTCCAAGGGCATCCAATAAGGCCTGTGTCTGCTGATTCTGCAAGCGATAAAATTCGGACAGTACCTCTGGAGAATGTGGCGAAGCCATTACACAAGTGAATCAGGGCAGGAGCGGTAGTATTAGTACAAATGCGAATTGGCTCATCGCCAATCCTCGGCGCCAAATTGTTGTGACTTGGCAAGACAGCCAAGCCACTATGATTGTTAGCCGAAAGGCACGCGTTAAGCTCACGCAGGCTGGCATGAGGTCTGGAACAGTTAAAGGAGTTGAGTCTAGTAAAAAAAGTACGAAGCTTCTGGAATACTTAACTTTAATTCATAATTGGTGAACATTGGTCTGACAGTACATGCATCAGAAGATAAATAGCAAATGATAATGGCGCCTTGCTAGGTCGTAGCAAATGACGTAGCTGAAGGCTATGCTAACTATTGTCTCGGCAAATGAGATCGTAATTTGTCAGTGAACCATCTCTAGCAAAGTCGGCTGTACAACTGGGGTGAGTGCTAGGAGGTCTCTCTAGACCTGCCGTGTGGCGGCGCTCGGTCTGCAATCACTGATAGTGGCGACACGCGGGTCCGACGTATACTAGCAGACCGCGGCCGATTTAAAGGCTACCACCTAGCAAGTGTGGTGTCTGACGGTGACACCACAGTGACTCTTCATTATTCCACATTCACTCACTTTTGTGCTGTGAGGATCCATTCGAGCAGAACCTGTTCTACTGATGCATCAGGTTGATGGATGGCACCCTGCCTGGGACAGATGTAGGCTATGCACAGCAGGGTTGGATCCACTGTGGCATTAGGTACTGCAATGCTCAAGATCATGGTACTCGTCATTGTCCTTCCCTAAATTACTCAACATACTGCATCAACTGTTTGCCTGATATCCACCCTTCTGGACAACCGTTAATTGTTTCAGGGGATGGATCAGGTCCAGTTTCAATGTGTTGTTCAGGATGGTTATATTCTGCTATTGGAGAACCTCTTAGAAAACTGTGACTGTGTTACTTTCAGCTGGCTAACTCTCAAAACCATGGCTGGTAGATGGAAGGTTGGCCGTGTTGTGTCACATGCTGTCCCATTAATCAACAACCCACTTCCCCTCAGATCTGTCCAGCTTGCTTCTATGAGCCTTCCACACTCGTAATAACTCACCACCAGTACCACATTATCACATACAGAATAACTCCATTGTCGCCCCACTTGCTGAAAATAAGGTTTAGGTTCCACACTGTCCCTTGACCAACACTGTCCTTCCTTTCTGCCCATGAATAGCTGCACAGTGTATGCATTTGTGCCAATTTGAATCAATTGAGCTGAACACTTTCTCCCTCCAAAAATGTTGCAATTCCTCCTCTGTCATCACCACATGTCTGTCCCCCTCATGAGAGATCCACTGAATTTGCATTCGGGAGGACAACAATTCGAACCCATGTCTGCCCATCCAGATTTAGGTTTTCCGTGATTTCCCTAAATTGCTCCAGGAAAATGCTTGGATGGTTCCCTTGAAAGGACATGGCCAATTTCCTTCCCCATCCTTGACACAATCTGAGCTTGTGTTCTGCCTCTAATGACCTCGATGTTGACAGCACGCTATACCCAGTCTCAACAACACACCTCGTGTCCTCACTTGTATGAACTTCCTTATGCCTACCTGTTGAAGCCCATTTCCATGCATTAAAAACTAAACTTGATATGGTGGCTGATAACTACCATGTTGGCAGTAAGAACCCCTTCCTCCAGGTGCTGATTCCATAGCAGCCTCGCTCCTTTCTGGGCAAAGACATTCAGCACTGGCATGACTAGCAACCTCCCCACCCTCGCCCCTGATGTATAGCAACCCGAGGGCAGGGACTACCATGATCCTCCCTGCCCCTCAGAAAACTGCTGCCACCCATGAGCACCCACATACAAATACAATCAGAAGAACCCTTTGTCTAACACAAAAATTCATTCCTCAACTCTTAGTATTTTATAACCTGACACCTCACACATAATACCTTAAATGTTCATCAGTAACACTGTAAAAATACCTCTGTCACTTCCTTGACCTTAGTGCATATGGTGCCTTTCATGCAGGTCCATCCACCTTCTTACGTCTATCCCTTTTTTCATCTTTCTCAGGCTCTTACTACTCTTCATATTGCATCCAGAGCACCACAGAATGGTCACAGGCATCCAACATTTACTATTCTTGACCAAGTCAGCAACTGCAGCCTAATGTTGACTGGTGACATAGTCTCAACCACGTCGTGAAGTCTTCAGTACCTCTTTACAAATTTCTTAGTCTTACTCTTCATTTTGTAAGGACCAAACAAAATTACCCACTGCCCTACTTTGTAATGTGGTAAGCTGCTTGTGTGACTGTAACTACTTGGTAATTTGGCATAGCATTCACCTCCACACACTGAGAAAAGTGATCTATTATTGTCAACACAAAACTGTTTCCTGCTGGTATCTGGTTAAACACTCCTAACACATCCTCATCAATCATTTCAAAGAGCTTTGATGCTTCTGGCAGTTTCTGTAATGGTATTCACTGATGACTGAAGTACGCATGCTACATACACTGCACACAGTTCCTCATGTACTGATCCACATCTCCCTTCCTTCCCTTCCATCAGTATCTGTCTGCCAGTCTTTGGTTTGTTGCTCAGCACTGTCCATGGCCAGACAACACATGATCATGTGCCCTTCTCTGGACTTTCTCTTTCAACTTAGCCGATGATACTACACACGACCCTAACTTAATTACCTACAACAACAGACCATCACACATGCTGAACTGCAGCTGCATTTTGTGCAGTTTTCAGTCCCTATTAGCATTCTGGGCTGCTTGCCTTTCATCAGTGCCTTGATAAAGTACCTGTACTATTGCTACCTTTCTGTTCGCAGCATCTACATTTCACTGGTTTTTTCTGGCTTGTGCATCAGTTCACCACTGATTCTTAATAACGTCAATCTTGGTAGTCTGATGGACAAGTCTTTTTACTCTAATTACCGTTTCAGAGAGGCATGGTTGGTCACTACTTTAAATTTTTCTTGTAATGGTAACATCAAAAATATGTGACTCCATATATGAGGCTAAACATCTCTTTCTCGGTGGCTGAATAGTTTTCCCCTGCTCTATTAAGTTACCTCAGTGCTGAAAGCCACATGATGTTCCTTACCATTGACCTCTTGATTTGGGACACACAGCAAAGTATGCGCCACAAGATAGTATAAACTCTATCTGAAAATCTGGAAAAATCAATACTGGACTTGATATTAAAACTTTTTTTCAACTCTTCAAACACACTCTGACACTTCTGTGTCCCCAAAAATTTTGCACCTTTTTTTCAACAGCTGTGTGAGTGGTCGCATTATATTGGGGAACCTCCTCACAAATTTCCTATAGTATTTATATGTGCTGACAGTTCTTTCAGACACGTCTGAAAGAAGAGACACCATTTTGATCCAGCAGCCATTATGAATTAAGATGTAAATGAATTACAGATATTGCCTGTGAGTGGGCATTGATTCAAATCAATGATGGAAGTTGAAAAGTTGTGCTAGAGCAGGATTTGAACTTGGATCTTCTGCTCACTAGGCAGATACTTTGACAACTATGCCATCTGGACACAGTGGTCATTGCAACTGCACTGACTACCCAAGCATGCCTCCCATCAGACCCAAATTCTCAACTTATCCACACACAAATAATGTAATGCCCCTTCCCCATTATCCTTGTTACCCACAGCATCTTGCTGATTCCCACAAGAGTTCAAGCCTGGTGTGCATATGCACTGAAGAGAGCATCGGCCATCTCGCTTTAATTATGTATATGTGGTGTCAGTGGTAAGAGTCTCAGGAGTGTCCTTTGCATGGCTTCCTGCACAAAATATTATTTGCTTCATCATTCTCCCCCAACTCATATGTATGTTCATTCACCTTCCTTATTGGGCCAGAAAAATCCTCTGTGGCTTCCCCATGTCATTTCGTAACAATACACAATTGTTTGTGAAAAAACCTTGCATGTCCTGCTTCTTGTACCTCTGCAGGAGCCCCCACTTCAACTGCTTGAATGTCTCCACATTCCTCAATGTTTTTGTTCAAATCACAAAGGTTTTTGTCACTCTCGCTAGACTTACATTTACCACTATGACTGCCAACCATAACTGACTAACTGACCAACCATCCATACCCACCAATCTTGTGGGATCCCCCACAAATCATCCCATATCCTCAGATTACCTTCAAAGAAAGGGAATAATTAGACTAGTGGCAGTTGGATTTACCTCATGATCTAGTGTCTGTTGCATTTCTGTTTTTTCATCCTTAACTGCAATTTGCCCCAACAAATGCACTGCCTCTGGCTCAAAAACACCCCGCATTTCTGACTCTTCCATTGCAACGCCTTTACCCCTCATTCACACACAATACACAGTATAAATATGCAACAACTCAAAAACTGAAAAAATAAGCAACAAATTACATTTTATCCCCCTTTATCGACTAGATTTCCTAAGTTGCCAATATGCTTGTAATGATGGTAAATAAAACAAGTTACAGTTACTAACTCAACGCACAGTGCCCAAGCAGATTACTCTCAGAATATCTAACAGGCTCCATGCTCCTAGTAGCTGCCCGAAAATTCCGACAGATCAGCCGGTTCCTCTCACCTAAACAAAGTAAGCCTCAAGCCTTGGTAACAACCCTTCGTAGATCCCATGCCTGTCATACACAGCAAAAACAATTAACAGTTCTCTCACAAACTACACTGTGTTGATTGACACAGCAGGTCATGGTCAGGATGTCATGCTGCATGGATGACGAACCATCTGCTACCCGCTGAAGACAGTGCCATCACTTCTGCTGCCAAATACAGCCAACACCATCATTGGAGGGGTAGCTATGATGTTAGGATAGTAGGCAGCAGAAGATTAAGGAGGACTAGAGGGCCGTTGGAGGCTCAGAAAGATGTGACTGTCAAAATTATGAATCCATCCTGGATTTTCCATTGTTTGACTATGAAAATTAATACTTCATTGTTTGCTCGTACATTAGTGCTGCATCAGTATGGACTAGTGACCGTGCCTCCACTTTATGCGTGCATCCAGCTTTTGCTGACACCTGTGCTCAACACCTGGCATGGAGCCCCACTGTGTGAGCTGTGCTGCAGACACCTGGCATGAGCAGTGCACAAAGATGGTTGACAATCTTGGTGTTGTAGCCATCTCTATGGTGGATGACGCCATCATGGCGGCCTTTGCTATGTAGCATGGAGGTGTGTCTACCATAGTGGCAGAATGTGGCTGTTGCACTGGGGATGTGACCTGCTGCCCCCTGGACAGGGGCTTGGCTGCTGATGGAGTGAGCCTGGAGGTCCACTGCACTATGGCACTAAGTTTGGAGGCCGAATGTAGTGCTGAAAGCTGGTACTGTGCCAGAGACTTGTGGCTGCTGCTGGTGGCTCCATGTGGTCCTCTCATCTGGCATAGCCCCCATTTCCTGGTAGATCTGTTGGATTGCAAATGAAACTGCTACAAAAATGACAGCTATTTATACAAGATAGCAGTGCACATGTTATGCCAATGCACTACTTCTAGCCATTTTCCCAGACACACCCCAGAAAAACACTAGTGGAGGAATTCCTTTGCCTGTACTGCAAGAGCTGCACATTACCACTGCACTGGCAAGTATCATGAAGCAAGCTTGGCTCATCTTGCAATAATTCAACAGCTCAGTCACTATAATCGAAATCGTAACACCCTATGCCCATCAGTTAGAAGTGGCTGCTGCAATACTCCTCCATATATTCTCACAGATGTGCCAATATAATGGTAGCTGCGCTACACAGCAATTGAAAATGCTCTATTTATGATATGGTGTTATATTATGGAACAACTCTGTGCACTCATTGAGAATATTCTTAGCCCGCTGTTAGTTTGTGAACTTCGTGTAGATTGCTGTTCAGGTATCTCAGAATTCTAACTGTACTCCCTCTGTACATATATTCCATCGTGGGATTTGTCATTGACAGTACTGATTCATTTGGAAGCAACTGCAACATTTGTTTTGTGAACACTGGATGAAACAGCATTATACACTTGGCTAACACTTCTTTAAGCATTGTACAGAAAAGTGCACACTACACAAAAGGTTTTATTTTCAGTAGGCTTGCAGCAAAACTGAAAAAGTCAAGTGGTGAACCACAAGTATTAAAATTCAAATTGAAAGTTTTCCGTGTGGTACACTCCTTCTATTCTGCATGTGAATTCCTCACAATAGTTCATAATTTTTCTCTGTAATGTGTTATTTATTCATATACTCCCTATTTGTCATGTTTTATTTATAGTCCAATTCTTTGTTTATAAATTTTCTACTTGGTAAATTTTGTACTAACTCATTCCATGACCAAGTAGCATTTCACTCACATGGTCCTGATAAATAAATATAACAGTGTGCTAGAGAGTAATGCCTCCAAATTTTTTATGCTGCTTTCGATATCGGTTGAGGTATTACATGTGATGCATATTGGTTGACTTCCGTGCTTAACTGATGCAAGTTACAACCATCTGCCTCTAGAGGGCTCAAAATTGTAACATGTAACATGGTGGTTTAAATGTAACTATGTTGGTACAAGAGAAACAGTGTGCTGTAATCCACCAGAAAACTGAAAGCCTGAATTTGAAGAGTACCCTTCCTTTCAGCAAGACAATACCAGACCACACAAGTGCTGCGACATCTGCAATGGTCTAACGCCTTGGATTCACTGTGATTGTTCATTCTCCATCTGAGTTTCATCTGTTTCCAATACTTAAAGAATACTTTCTAGGACTTGACTTTGATAATGATGAAGCAGTACAAGCAGAGGTGAGGCTGTTGCTCTGTCTACAAAGTCAAACATTCTACAGTGACGGTATCAACAAACTGGTTTCTCATTGGGTAAATGTGTTCATTGCCAGGCTGACTATGTTGAAAAAAAAATGTAGACATGAAGAACAAAGGTGTAGAATATTAATAAAATTTGTTTGATCTAAAAAGCTAATAGTTTTCACATAAAAAATTCAGAGGCCTTACTTTTCAGAATGCTCTCATAAATAACTAATGTACTGCAAAATACAAATACCAAATGGAAGACAATATGCATACAATATAAATACCAAATAGAAAGACAGTCTGAAGTATTATTAAAATAAAATAACTGTAATAATTCTACCCATTCATAAGAGAGGAGAAGAACATGTCTGTATAATTCCTTACATTCGTCTCAATTATTATAGAGAAAGTAGTATACCTTATAGGCTCACTGTTCTGACAGTAATGTGTTAACCACTTCATTGTTTAACTTCTAAGATATTCCTCTAAAAAGAAGGCCATTTTTAATACTTTCAATACTAGAATTAAAAAGAAAAAAAATTATGTGAACATTTTCTGTGGCCTTGCAAAGTCCTTCAGTTTAGAAGGTCTTAAAGTTTGACTGTGGAATTAAAATGTAGCAGCACAAGCAGAAAACACAGCTAAGAGAAGTAAGGGTCATTTCAGAATGTAGATTAAGAAAGGTGAAAAGTCTAATATTTAGAAAGTTCAGGAAACTAAAGGTTTCCTGTTATTAGTTCGGCAGTCATGTTGCAGTTGATTGTTGCAGCTACTGCTGGATGGTGCTCCTCTTGTCTCACAGTTCTAACTAGCATTCTTGACTGTCATATTCTGAATTTACAGCATTTATCCATGATAAATGAAATTTACCAGTTTATTTAAGAAGACATAACCGTTTATAGGTCACTAACATATCTCGTTATAAAATGGAAAATGTAATAAAAGTTATACTTGAAATGCTTTCATTTTGGCTGTGTTTCACAAACCCTTACATTTTCACCACTCAGGTTGCTTCTTATTGTCCTATTTTCTAGCCTTTCTGTGCCATAACCCAGAAGCTAGATAATTTGAAAATAAAAAAAAAACCTTTTGGAACAGATGAAATAAATGTATGTAACAAGTTAAAAACTATGGCTCACACCAAGATTTTAACTCAGGTTGTTGCCTTTCATGGACAGTGCACTACAAATTATGTGATTCAAACAGCTAAAATCTTCAGTGTGTTGTTAGCTCCTTTCTTTCCATCCAAACTCTTCAGACGTTCTCCCATGGTGTTATGAGACCAACACTTTCATATGAAAACATGTATCACGAACTTTAGATTGCCCACAGCCTCAGATTAGTTGTTGAGAATTACTGTGAATCACAGTCTGTCACACAGTTTTAACTTTCAGCATACAGTTATCATACAACATACTCTGTTCTGATTAAAAGCTTTAATTCTCAGACAAGATGTTGGTTTCTTTAATCTGAAATATTAGAATGCCTCATGAATATTCACTACTAATTCAGCAGATACAGTTAAAAATCCAAATTTCTTTGAAATAGTACCATGAACAAAACCTAACTGTTTTGTAAATAGCTTAGGTATGGGTAATTTGAAAGTTGGTGTGCATAGCACAAAATCCATCTGTATGAGGTGCAAACTAATTCATTTTTTATGTCTACAGACAACGTCTTGAACTTATGAGGGAGATGTATCACAACGAAGCAGAACTGTCACCAACATCTCCTGATTACAATATTGAATCCTTGACAGGTGGTGATCCCTTTTATGACAGATTTCCATGGTTCCGAATGGTTGGCAGGTAAGCACATGTTCAGTAAGTTTCTTTTGTTATTAAATAAAAGAAGTACATTGGTTAAACCATGAAATTGTGTATTAAAAGGTTAAGTCAATAAAAATGAGAATGATTTTTCCTCCTCTTCACATCCACTGTGACTGAGAAGGTAAAGATAGTCGATCATAATTAATGGAGTTGTGACTTGTTTCTAACAGAGCTGCGATTGTTGGAGGGGAAGGGGGAGGGGGGAGGAGGATGACAATATTGACAGACTGTACTATGATGGGTATTATCTTTCAGAAAAACGGTCATTTACAGTGAACAGTATGAGGCTGATAAAGCTTATAAAATGCTAGCTTGGGCATAATAAAAATGAAAGTTACATTTAGGATCAGAAAAAGTGATTCGTGTACTTACTTCTACTAGAGCATGTTGTATTATTATGCACAAAACGTCTGTGAACCCTCATTAATTTTCTTTACAAATGCAGCATAAGAACTGATCCAGTTCTTTAGCTAAAACTGTTACTAATTGCCTAGAAGACAGAAATGATTGTGGTGTGCATCATATGTACTACTCAGATTTTGTTCATTTTTACTTTTTCCCCACTTCTCTTTGTCTCAGTGATATGGTTATAATATTGCTATGTGTTGTCTTATTGTTGCAAACATCTCAAGTAATTTTATTGTTTTGTTCAAGAACCTGTTTGTTCGCTGTTTTTAGTGACTTAATCTGTTTTAAGCACCATGGTGCTGCAGTCTGTGTCTAATAAATAACAATGACTTGTTACAAGTTCCAGTTATGATTGATTAGGAATTATTTTGTCAGGTTTTTGCAACAAATCTCCGCAGTGGGTGAATTAAACTTTCTTCAAATTAATCTCTCTAGCTTCTGCCTTTCCCATAGCTAGATTTATTTTTTTGTGCCATCTTGAATCACTCAGTTTCACTAAGTCCAATGTCTGATTGCTGATCATGTGCTCAAATGATATTGAATATTTTCATGTATTTATGCTCATTACATTACATATGTGTATGTGGTGGGTGAGATACTCATCTTTGCACAAAATGTTGATCATCAAGTTATGCTGCATTTCATAAGAATTTTATCTCATGTATACAATCATGCCGTTTGCAAATGGAATTAGACAGCTAAAACTATTGTCTGTTGTGTTGCTTGGATATATCATGTACTGTAATGGTCTTATCAGACTTTCCTGGGGAATATCGGACACAAATGTTTGGTTCTGGCCAAAACAGCAGCCCCACCTTAATTAACATATGAAATTCATCCTCTTTTCTAAAGTCTTAGAACCATCTTATTGCTATAGCTTGAGGTAATGCATCTTCAGTCTACACTGCCGATCCAGCAAGTTCCGAGGTTGATTTTATTTCTGGTGTACAGGCTGCATCAGCACAGTAACTATGGTGACAGAATCGACTAACAACTGTAAACAGCAGATATGCATTTGATCAGTGAGTTGTGAGCAGGCAGTGTTAGGCAATGCATGTGCAGCTGTAGTGGGTCAGTGTTGTTATGTCACAAATTTCAATGGAGCAGCATCTGTAATTCAAGTGTACAAGACTTTTTCAGGAATGTTTTGAAGAAGAAGAAAAATGTGTACAAAGCTTGTCGTACACATCTTGACTCCCAGACAAAAATGACTGAACACTTACCATGATTCGATTGAAATACAAAACACAGACAGTTATTTTCATCTGACTGATGAGATGTAGTGTTGTCAATATGAACCTACCACAAAATGACAAAGTACAGAAATTCACATGAAGGGTCAACACTTTAACATCATAATCAACTTTCGACCCAGTGTGATGCGTGCATTTAACACTATCCCGAAGGAGGACTTCCCTGACAGTTTCATATGGTTGGGTCAGTGTTCTTTCTGTACTCTGTGCTTGTGTTTGTGTGCATGGGGAAGGGGACCATGTAGAACACTGGAAACATTAAAACTATTTTAACTTTTCTCTTATTTTTTATTAATTCTGTCTCAAAACTTTTTGGACTGATGGGGGTAAACACACTGCAATTCTCTTGAAGTTTGTTGTGTAGTTTTCTGTAAACAAGATATAAATTATATCATTCCATATTGATTCTACCATGCAACCTCTGCTCATTTGTTGAAATACTCTTTCCAGTTATGAAAGGTTATATTTAGTGCTTTGAGGAAACTGTGCAGAAAAACTTGTCTGATTCTATTTTTATGATCAATTTTTATTTACATGATTTGAGTAAAAATTTATGTTTTTGTTTTTGGTGCAATTTTCACCCTTGCTTAATAAATCCAGAGTTTGTGTTGTGTAACTCAGTCATTGATAAATGCAGGGTGGCAATGTTAAAAGTAGCCTGTCTCCACTTCGAATGCAATTGCAATGTTTTAGTTTCTAAAATAGAGGAAACAGCTACAACAATGGACAGTTTTATGCTGTGATTGATTGTTAGCATTCTTCTACCAGCATTTCAGTTTATTTGTATTGTATTGTAT
This sequence comes from Schistocerca cancellata, assembly GCF_023864275.1. Taxonomy (NCBI): domain Eukaryota; kingdom Metazoa; phylum Arthropoda; class Insecta; order Orthoptera; family Acrididae; genus Schistocerca; species Schistocerca cancellata. Next base: position 831,267,241 of record NC_064627.1, on the reverse strand, counting down.
TGTATTTATTGGTCCAGTAAATCTTACATGTACAGTACAGCACATCAGATATTGGACAGGTCAAAGTATATCTTACAATTAAAACACTTTAGAAACTAGAAAATTATGTTCACAAAATTTTACAGCACTTCATATACTGGGCAAGTCAATGTGTAAGTTATAATTAAACCACATCAGAAACTTGAAGTTTACAACTGAATACATGTATAAGCCAATATTAACGATTAAAGTATTTGCATGATCCTCTCTTAAGCTCTAAGGATTTTTGAGGAACTCTTCTACACTATGAACTGACATGTACACTAGAGAATTACATTCACAGAATTTTACTTCATATACTGGGCAAGTCGCTATACAACTTATACTTGAACCCCATTATAAACTTGAGAATTACATCTGAGTGTATTTATAGGCCAATATTAATGGTTACAGTATTTGCATAATCATCACTTAGACTCTCGAGGATTTTGGAGGAACTCTTCCACACTATAAAAGCAATGTGTCAACAGATATTCTTTTAATGCTGCTTTAAAATTTTTTACATCTGTCATTACTTTAATTTCTCTTGGCAATTTATTGTAGATAATTTTTCCATGGTGTAATGTTCCTTTTTGGCACAAACTGGTTTTTGTATGGAGTACATGAAAGTCAGTTTTCTGTCTTGTATTATGATGATGAACATTTTCATTTTTGGGGAGGATACTAGGATTTGTTATTGTATATTTCTTTATAAACATTGCACTTTCAAATAGGAAAATACATGGAAGGGGAAGAATCCCCATCCTTTTAAATAATGGTCTACATGGTTTGTTCCTTTTTATTCCAGCCATGATTCTCACTATTCTTTTTTGCATCCTGAATAGTTTTAGGCAGGATGGCGAGTTACCCCAAAAAGTGATCCCATATTTTAGGACAGAATGTATATTAGAATAGTAAACTGTCATTAGACAGTCCTTATGACAGCAGTTTTCTAGCACTCTCATTAAATAACACATGGTACTTAGCTTCTTTAATATGTTGTCAATGTGAGTTTCCCATCTAAGATTATCCTGTAGCCAGATCCCCAGAAATTTTGTATTAGGCACACTTGCAATATCCGTGTCTGACATCTGAATTCTTATATCCTCTTAATGTTTCTCTTGATATTATGAAAATTTGATGCTACTGTTTTGCTTTTATTTATTATTAGTTTGTTTTGGTTGAACCAGTTTACAACATTTGTTAATGCCTCAGACAGTCTTGTCTGTAGTATCTCTGCAGTCTTCCCGCTGACTAATATGCTTGTGTCATCTGCAAACTGGATAGTGCTATGGTACTGGTTGGCTGATGTTAGGTCATTTATATATATCAAAAATAGGATGGGGCCAAGTGCCGAGCCCTGCGGTACTCCATATTTTACTGCTTTATAATCAGAATAATGTCTTGTTGATTTATTTTCTTTGTGAAAATGTATTTCTACTACTTGCTTGCGGTCAGTAAGATATGATCTAAGCCAGCTGTTAGGCATACCTCTGATTCCAATTCTTTCAAGCTTCTGCAGCAATAGAGTGTGGTCTATGATGTCAAAAGCCTTAGACAGGTCAAGGCATATGCCAGTTACTTTTTGTCCACTATCAATTTTTTCAAGTACTTCACCCAGAAATTCATATATTGCTGTTTCTGTTGATCGGCCTTTCCGGAAGCCATGTTGGGTTGTGGATAATATTTTGCACTTTTCTAGAAAATCTAGCAACCTCTTACGAAAAATTTTTTCTAGTATTTTAGAAAATGTAGATAGCAAGGCAATAGGTCTATAATTGGCTATGTCTTCTTTCTTACCCTTTTTGAACAGTGGTTTTAGTTTCACTGTCTTTAAGCAGGAAGGAAAGACTCCATTTGTTAATGAACTGTTGAAAATGTGGGCTAATGGTATTGCAATGAGGTCCCCCACATTTTTAATGACATAATCTGGAATCTCATCCACACCTGTTGAAAATTTTGTTTTTAACTCTCTTATTGATAGTATAATTTCCTTAGGGTTGGTTGGAGTAAGAAATAGGGAGTTGCAGTTTCTATTTTGATTGGATGGTGTTGTAGCAGGATTTTTATTTGAAGATTTTATGTCAGATAGTAATTTTTCACTAATATTTGCAAAGTATGTATTAAAAGCATTGGCTACTTCTTCTGGATTTGTAATTTTTTTGCCATCTTGGATTACCTGGAGATTTACATTTTGGGAGGTCTCGTTTCCTACTTGTTCTCTGACTATCTTCCACATGGCTTTCATTTTGTTCCTGGCCATTTTTATATGGTGATCATTTGTTGTTTTTTTAGATTCTTTTATGACTTTGTGAAGCACTCTCGTATAATTCTTGAAATGCACCAGAAATTCTTCTGTAACATTTTGTGTTTTTGAGATTTCATAAAGTCTCGTCTTTTCAGCACATGATATTTTAATGCCTTTCGTCAGCCATGTAACATTTCTTTTTTTAGTTTTTAATGTTTGGTTTTTAACTGGAAAAGAAATATTGAAATAATGGGAGAATATTTCCATGAACATGTCAAACTTTTTACATGTGTCCTCATAGTTGTCTATATCATTCCATGTTTCTTTTTTCAGTAAGTGCCTGAAGTGTTCTAGGTTGTGCTTGCTAAAATTTCTACCTTTTCTTGTCATTTGTTGTTCAGTATTTCCTGCAGTGTCTACTGGGAATTCAATAAACTGTTCATAATGATCACTGAAACCTGTATTCATATTTCCAGATTTGTATAAATATTTATCTGTATTTATTAGTATCTGATCTATAGCACTGCTTGACGATTTGATGACTCTGGTGGGGGATTTGATAGTTGTATGTATGTTGTAGGTTTTTAATAAGGCCTCAAGGTTTAATCTGTCTTTTGAGTTCTTGTTGAAATCTATATTAAAATCACCACATATGATGGTTGTTTTACTAACTATTTTTATACTGTTAAGTGCCTTCTCAAGATTTTCAACGAAAGTAGTTACGTTTCCATCTGGGCTTCTATATATGCAAATAACAATTATATTTAAATTTGTCAGTTCTGTAGCAGAAATTTCGAAGTTTTGCTCTTCCCCTAGCTGGTTAGTGAACTTTAAATTTTCGTGTTTGACGTCCTCTCTAACATATATGCATGTTCCTCCATGCATGGAGGTTTTCCTACAAAAAAAAGATGAAAGGGTAAAGCCCTCTATCCTTGTGTGATGTAACGTATTTTCGGATAACCAGTGCTCACTAACACGTATAACAGACACTTCTTTTAGTTCATCTGATAACAATATTTCTATCTCACTAACTTTATTTGATAAGGATTGTACATTTTGGTGCAGGAGCATAAATTTCGACGATGACTTATTTACTAGGTTGTTTTGGCCTACCTTATGTTCGACAGCTGCACATGACATATCATTTTTAACACTTTTACAATTGAAGTTTTCTTTCCAGAGCGATGTTTTAGAAGATGAAATCAACATTTCTCTGGAATCACTTGCCATAAAAAACGTTTTGGTTCTTTCCTGTTTCGTGTTGGGCGAGTTGACTTGTAGTGTGATGGCATTTCTGCTGTAATTTTTGGAGTTGTAATTTGAGGAACCGCAACCAGGCTAGATGGGGATCCTCTTCTTGCCGCTTCAACACTTCCTGAAGTCATTGGAGTAATATTCTCTTCATTTGAAATTGGTGATTCCGTTGCTGCTGCTGCTGCAATTGGAGGCTGCACTAAGCCTGGCTGATTTCGGTTTAATTTTTCCATGATTGCATCGCACAGTGTTACTTTCCCTTTCTTGTTTCTGTGCAATCCATGGGTAGTGAAATTCTCTCTTTTTTGACTGTCTGCATTAATATATGTCACATTGCTGAAGAGCTTACATATTTTCTCGAACTTTCGGTTAGTTGCTTCGATTTCTGCATTCACACACGCTGTTTTGATGAGATCATGTCTCATAGGGATGCTTATTACGAAAACTTTCATGTCCATAACTTTTGCCAATGTTTCCCTTAAAGATCGCAAAGCGAATTTTGCCTCGTTCTTGTAGACATCGTTTGCGCCAGCTAAAATAATGCAAGAGTTACAACTTCCATGGTTACTGTGTGTGTCAATATGCTGAGTAACTTCTTGCAGTGGAGCACCTGGCTTCACAAATCCAATAACACTTTCATTTATTAGTTTTTCGTTCATGATCTTTGCCAGTCCTTTTCCATGACTATCAGAAAATAAATAAATAAATCCAGCATCTTGTTTTTTACGTTACTGTTTTCGTTTGTTGTTTTCGGTTCCGAAACTTTCGTTTGTATATCTGCTTCACTTTGTCTGTTCGATTTTTGTGATAGCACACTGAATCTGTTTTTGCACACGATATTAGAATCAGTCAATAACTTTCTTTGAGAATTTGACAGTTTACTTTTCACTACCGGTATGTTTGGAAGTTCGCGATTTCGAGGAAAGTTTGATCTGTTTTCATGCTTTTCCGCTACCATGTTATAGTTGTTTGTTTGCACACGTTTTGGTTTACTTTCAGTTCCTTGCAACAGTTTTTCTTCAGATGGCTGTATTCCATGATTTACTACACTCGATTTTTGCACACTGTTTTTTTGTATTAAAGTTACACTGCTTCTTTGAGATTTATCTTCCTGGATAGAGTTTTCTTCGGTCACTGATTCCCATTTTCCTGTGGAGGCTGTGTCTTCTTGCTTCCCGTATTTTCCCGACTGAAGTTCTTTTATATCCTGTTTTAGAGTACTGATTATGAATTGTAGACTTTTTATACGTTCATTTAGCTTTGATATCTCGTCCTTACAACTCATACACGATTTCTTTTTTCCATCGAATTTTACTTTTTTTTGCGGAGATACACGATTTACTTTAACACTAGCCACCATCTTGCGTATTCTTCTTTCAGCAGTAACGTTAGACATTTCTCTTTGTTGTTGTTGTGGTCTTCAGTCCTGAGACTGGTTTGATGCAGCTCTCCATGCTACTCTATCCTGTGCAAGCTTCTTCATCTCCCAGTATCTACTGCAACCTACATCCTTCTGAATCTGCTTAGTGTATTCATCTCTTGGTCTCCCTCTACGATTTTTACCCTCCACACTGCCCTCCAATGCTAAATTTGTGATCCCTTGATGCCTCAAAACATGTCCTACCAACCGATCCCTTCTTCTAGTCAAGTTGTGCCACAAACTTCTCTTCTCCCCAATCCTATTCAGTACCTCCTCATTAGTTACGTGATCTACCCACCTTATCTTCAGCATTCTTCTGTAGCACCACATTTCGAAAGCTTCTATTCTCTTCTTGTCCAAACTAGTTATCGTCCATGTTTCACTTCCATACATGGCTACACTCCATACAAATACTTTCAGAAACGACTTCCTGACACTTAAATCTATACTCGATGTTAACAAATTCCTCTTCTTGAGAAACGCTTTCCTTGCCATTGCCAGTCTACATTTTATATCCTCTCTACTTCGACCATCATCGGTTATTTTACTCCCTAAATAGCAAAACTCCTTTACTACTTTAAGTGTCTCATTTCCTAATCTAATTCCCTCAGCATCACCCGACTTAATTCGACTACATTCCATTATCCTCGTTTTGCTTTTGTTGATGTTCATCTTATATCCTCCTTTCAAGACACTGTCCATTCCGTTCAACTGCTCTTCCAAGTCCTTTGCTGTCTCTGACAGAATTACAATGTCATCGGCGAACCTCAAAGTTTTTACTTCTTCTCCATGTATTTTAATACCTAGTCCGAATTTTTCTTTTGTTTCCTTTACTGCTTGCTCAATATACAGATTGAATAGCATCGGGGAGAGGCTACAACCCTGTCTTACTCCCTTCTCAACCACTGCTTCCCTTTCATGCCCCTCGACTCTTATAACTGCCATCTGGTTTCTGTACAAACTGTAAATAGCGTTTCGCTCCCTGTATTTTACCCCTGCCACCTTCAGAATTTGAAAGAGAGTATTCCAGTTAACATTGTCAAAAGCTTTCTCTAAGTCTACAAATGCTAGAAACGTAGGTTTGCCTTTTCTTAATCTTTCTTCTAAGATAAGTCGTAAGGTCAGTATTGCCTCACGTGTTCCAACATTTCTACGAAATCCAAACTGATCTTCCCCGAGGTCGGCTTCTACCAGTTTTTCCATTCGTCTGTAAAGAATTCGCGTTAGTATTTTGCAGCTGTGACTTATTAAACTGATAGTTCGGTAATTTTCACATCTGTCAACACCTGCTTTCTTTGGGATTGGAATTATTATATTCTTCTTGAAGTCTGAGGGTATTTCGCCTGTCTCATACATCTGGCTCACCAGATGGTAGAGTTTTGTCATGACTGGCTCTCCCGAGGCCATCAGTAGTTCCAATGGAATGTTGTCTACTCCCGGGGCCTTGTTTCGACTCAGGTCTTTCAGTGCTCTGTCAAACTCTTCACGCAGTATCTTATCTCCCATTTCGTCTTCATCTACATCCTCTTCCATTTCCATAATATTGTCCTCAAGTACATCGCCCTTGTATAAACCCTCTATATACTCCTTCCACCTTTCTGCCTTCCCTTCTTTGCTTAGAACTGGGTTGCCATCTGAGCTCTTGATATTCATACAAGTGGTTCTCTTCTCTCCAAAGATCTCTTTAATTTTCCTGTAGGCAGTATCTATCTTACCCCTAGTGAGACAAGCCTCTACATCCTTACATTTGTCCTCTAGCCATCCCTGCTTAGCCATTTTGCACTTCCTGTCGATATCATTTTTGAGACGTCTGTATTCCTTTTTGCCTGCTTCCTTTACTGCATTTTTGTATTTTCTCCTTTCATCAATTAAATTCAATATTTCTTCTGTTACCCAAGGATTTCTATTAGCCCTCGTCTTTTTACCTACTTGATCCTCTGCTGCCTTCACTACTTCATCCCTCAGAGCTACCCATTCTTCTTCTACTGTATTTCTTTCCCCCATTCCTGTCAATTGTTCCCTTATGCTCTCCCTGAAACTCTCTACAACCTCTGGTTCTTTCAGTTTATCCAGGTCCCATCTCCTTAAATTCCCACCTTTTTGCAGTTTCTTCAGTTTCAATCTGCAGTTCATAACCAATAGATTGTGGTCAGAATCCACATCTGCCCCAGGAAATGTCTTACAATTTAAAACCTGGTTCCTAAATCTCTGTCTTACCATTATATAATCTATCTGATACCTACTAGTATCTCCAGGATTCTTCCAGGTATACAACCTTCTTTTATGATTCTTGAACCAAGTGTTGGCTATTATTAAGTTATGCTCTGTGCAAAATTCTACAAGGCGGCTTCCTCTTTCATTCCTTCCCCCCAATCCATAATCACCTACTATGTTTCCTTCTCTCCCTTTTCCTACTGATGAATTCCAGTCACCCATGACTATTAAATTTTCGTCTCCTTTCACTACCTGAATAATTTCTTTTATCTCGTCATACATTTCATCTATTTCTTCATCATCTGCAGAGGTAGTTGGCATATAAACTTGCACTACTGTAGTAGGCATGGGCTTTGTGTCTATCTTGGCCACAATAATGCGTTCACTATGCTGTTTGTAGTAGCTAACCCGCACTCCTATTTTTTTATTCATTATTAAACCTACTCCTGCATTACCCCTATTTGATTTTGTATTTATAACCCTGTAATCACCTGACCAAAAGTCTTGTTCCTCCTGCCACCGAACTTCACTAATTCCCACTATATCTAACTTTAACCTATCCATTTCCCTTTTTAAATTTTCTAACCTACCTGCCCGATTAAGGGATCTGACATTCCACTCTCCGATCCGTAGAACGCCAGTTTTCTTTCTCCTCTTTGCAGTGTGTAAAATGACTTTCTCAGTAGAAGAAATAGTTGAAATTGCAGAAGCATATGTGAAAACGCATTCGGTTAAGGAAAGTTATGAAATTTTCAGTGTCTCAAGTATCTGGATAGAGGACTACCAGAAAAGGGAGCAATACAGAGTCCGTATTAAAAATTGGTGCACCCACAGATGAGTGCAAAATGCAAAATGACAAAGAATTCCTTCAGTTCTCACACCAGTAGTTATTGCAGACATTTGCCAAAGAATTATTCAGAGCCCAAAGAGGTCTACATGTTAATTGGCCCAGCAGGTGCATATAAGCAGGAGGGGTTGCCAGCATATATTGAAAAGTCTTAATTCGCAGCCGTATTGTGTGATGCTTGTGCAGCAATTACAGGAGGATGACAATCAGAAACATGTAGATTACTGCACATAGCTTTTGAATATGATGGTTTGTTAGACCCTTTCCATTACATCATGAAGGGTGAAGCAGGGTTTCATATTTCTGGTCATGTGAATTTACAGAACATGAAGTACTGGGCAATGAAGAATGCTAATATTGTGTGTCAGCAACGACTTCATGATGAAAAGCTTGCATTTGGTACAGTGTAAAAGGAACGCACATCATTGGACCAATATTTTTTTCATATTACCCTTAACATGGTTGCATATATGGAAATTTGTGATACATTTTGTGCTCAGCTCACTGAAAGTGAAAGACAATACTGCTTTTCCAGTAACAGGCAACATGTTGCTCATCTAACATATCTTGCAATGAGTCCATGATGATGTCTTCACTAGGAATGAACTGTCAGCAAATATTTATGGCCACCTCATTAGCTGGATCTAAGATCACATGATGTTTTCCTGTGGGGACACTTGAAGAACAAGATCTATGAGACAAATCCACACACAATACAACTGAAAGACTATATCAGTCATGAAACTGCCACCATCAGTATCGGAACATTACGCTGAGTGTATGTGATTATACTTAGATATGCACAGCCCACCCGGTTAGCCGTGCGGTCTAATGCACAGCTTTCTGGATTGGGAAGGAGCACCTGGTCCCCAGCACGAATCAGCTCGGTGGACTTGTGTTGAGGGCCGGTGAGCTGGCCAGTCTGTGGATGGTTTTTAGGCAGTTTTCCATCTGCCTTGGCGAATGTGGGCTGGTTCCCCTTATTCTGCCTCAGCTACACTATGTCAGCTATTGCTGCGCAAACAAGTTCTCCACATACACATACACCACTATTACTCTACCATGGAAACATAGGGGTTAAGGGGTTACACTTGTTTGGTGTGAGACGTTCCGTGTGGGGTTGGGGGGGGGGGGGGGGATGAAGTGGGCTGCGGTAGTCATCGTGGGTGGTTGTGGACTGCTGCGGGGATGGAGCCTCTCTGTCATTTCTAGGCCCCCGGTTAACATACAATACAATACAATAGATATGCACATCTGTGTATCGATGTTGCAGCTGGTCACTTTCAGCGTCTTCTATAAATTTGTTTTTCATTGTAAATAAATTGTACGTCCATTTCAGCTCTTCATTTCTGTAATTTCACTACATTTCCTTTACACTTGCATGGACTTCTTTTATCTGTAGCACCCTGTACAAAACTGTTACATGTCAATGACTGTCATTGTGTTAAGCATGTAATGGATGAGATTTTCATAATATTGTCAGTAAAAGCAGTGTGATTCCTGTCATTTATGTATGTTCTATTGCTACTCAGACCTTTTGTAACTTTGCATTATATATATGCTTCCTTTGGGCTGCAAACCAAATTTTTTTTATTTCTGTGAGTAGTTACTAATACGCTCATAAAAATCAGGACTTTTGCACAATCCTTATAATTCCAAAATGGCCAACATATCAGTAGTTGAGACCAACCTATTGCAATCCTAGTTATGTAAATAATGTAATTCTGTATGTTGTCATGCAAATTTTTTTTTTTTTTTTTTGTAAAAGTATTTGATGTAGGTACTTACTCTTTGTCACATTTTTTCAGGGCATTTGTTTATCTCAGTAATCTTGTCTACCCAGTGCCATTGATTCATAAGGTTGCTATTGTGAATGAAAAAGGAGATGTCAAAGGCTACCTCAAAGTTGCTGTGCAGCTTGTAACGGGTGTGTACCATTGTTCTTTATTACTAAAAGTGATCTTTTGTACACTGATATTGTTGGTGTAAAAATGTTGTGAGTATTGTTTGTGTCAGAAATGCTGTGATGTTCCACATTTTGTCAATAAAATATGATTAGTGAATAATGCTTTAATACATAATAGTTGCTTTTTAGTTAGGAAAAATGTCTGTCACAAGAATGAATGAAAATAGAGTGCCTAAAATAGTACCAGTAATGAATTATTGAGATATATGGAAAAGATCTATAGGTAGACCAAGAAAGAGGTGGAAGGGTCAAATAGTAACTAATTACCAACACTTGAAGGAAGGGAAGGAAGAAAAATGTACCCTGTATCATGAATTTGTCCCCTGTCTAACATCTTACGCATAAGCTGCTTTTGTATATGGTGGACCAATGAATATTCAGTATGACGCAACACAAATAGATGCAATATGAATGTATAGGAGAAAATCAGTATAATAATTTTTTGCTGCATATGAAACTGTGTAAGTAAGAAGAGCATTGGGCACATTAAATTTGTGACATGGTTCAAGCTAAAATTGAAAGTAAGTAACAATATTCGTCATGTCTGATAAGAAATGAAAATACTTGGGGAAACGGGATGGGGAGGGGGTGTTACATACTCATGTGTTGTAAATTATAGCAAACGATAACATGTTGTTCTTTGTATTTTGTGTCACAGATACTTACAAATGTAAGACACCTTATTTAAATTACAAAGAATGTGACATAAAAGTAAGGGAATTCATGCAGGAGGATGGAAGGAATTGAATCACTAGAAACACTTTATGAAACTTGATAACAAAATATAGGGAGGGATAGCTGTGGATACTGTGGAGAAAGAGCGCCTTCTACATTTTGTATCAGTATATTAATAATACTTTTGTTGGAAACTGGACAATACTTGTTATAAACTTCTTGCAGATATTCTCTGTCTACTCAGTTTTGTGTGTTATTAATTTTTGTGTTTTTCTCTTGCTCTTTTCCTTTTCAAAATGTAGTTCATTCCTTTCTTTTCTCTGTCACTACGTTACATTGCACATCCAGCTGCTCTTCAATAATAAAACTTAATGTGGGCAATCCCAAAAAGCATCCCCTTTTTTTTGCAGGGGGGGGGGGGGGTGATGTAGAGAACTGTTAATATGGTAATTGGCCGTACTGTTGTGAGTGGCTTACCTCTTTACCTGTGCGTCCAAGCAGGCCTGTGTGTGTTTTACTCAGATGCTCAGTCTTGGTTTGGCAGCCATTCAAAATGGATCTCCCATTGAGTGCTACACAAAGTGTGAAGGTTGTGCAGATATTTGATTTTTGAATGCAAAAGACATTAATCTGGTTGAAATTCATTGCAGTTGTTGAAAGAATATGGACAGCTGCATATGGATGTCAAAAATGTTTGCTTATGGTATAGAGTGTTTACAGACAGTCACACTGACATTCACAACAAAGAAAGGGATAATATTCTGTCGATTTCTGATGAGGTTGAGGAAACCATATTTAAAGATCAGAGGATCACTGTGAGTGCTTTCTGCATTTTGGTTCCTGTAGTTTCCTGAAGCACCATCCCCAGAATTTTAACAAAAAAGTTGCAATATCGGGAGGTACGTGTGAGTCAGGTGCGACGTATGCTTAGAGAAGACAAAAACAGCAAAAAGTTGATTCTTCCTGTGAATTTCTTCACTGCTGTGTAGATGAAAAGAACAACTTCTTGGATTCAATTGTGATGGGTGATGAAAACTTGGACATTTCACTTTACACCTGACAAAAAACAACAGTCAAGTGAGTGGCAGCATCCCTCTTTGCCCAAGCTGCAAAAATTCAAACAAATACAGTCTGCCAGTAAAGCAATGACAACTGCGCTGGGTAGACTGTCTACCTGCTGGGACAACAATGCTGGAAGACACAGTAAAACACTGAAAAGACTGTGAAGGGCAATTCTGGAGAAAAGAAATGTTGAACAAGAGCATTAGCATTCTCCATGGCAACGCACAGCCACACATCCCCCTCAAACCATTGTTCCACCGTAAAACGTTGCTTGGAAATTCATCACCAACCCACCATACATTGTGGACATGGCACCAAGTGCCTACCAGTTGTTCCCCAAGTTGAAGGAACATTTTTCTGTACTAGTGTTCTGCTCCAATGGCAAACTGAAAAACCTGGCAGAAAGGTGATATATGACAGGGGTGTTGTAAAACAGCCTCAGCATCTATGAAAATGCATTTTCAAAAATGGCGATTATGTAGAAAGATAAAGCATTCTTCAATCCTTAAAAGGATGTTAATGTTATAAACAATAAATGGTTGTTTGTATATTTAAAAAATATAGGAGACCTTACTATTGGGATTGCCCTCGTAGTTTCAGTTGTCCTGCTGTTCAGTCGTCTTTTCTGTAAGAATCGGGTATGTCATGCAGCAGCTCACCTATGCTAAGTGGAGTTCAATCAGGACACACTATTAATGGCCTGGGTTTGAATTTATTCTGAGTCATGGGAAAGATCCCTCACGTACAATGCTAAGAACCCCATTTAAGGCAACATTATGTTCAAACAAAGTTGTGTTCTGTATATGCTTCATCAGCTATCACAAACTTCCATAAGACCAGACAGTTCACAAGTAGAATTCAAAGTTATGAAACTTTTATTTTAAATTAAAAATTAAACTGTACATAAGTAGATTTTCCTGCTATTATTGGCCCATATTAATTTTCGTATTTAATTTTGTATTTGTATATGCTCTGTGTGAGTGACACGGAAATGTTCCAGAAGAGGAGAACAGTGACTATTCGTGGGGAGTCCGGCAGTCTGCTCGAATATCATTTGACGATGAACTTTTTGGCAACCAGCGACATTCAAAACGCTCTTCTCTGCTAGCGCAGACACTGGACAAGAACTTGCAACAGCAACTGGAAGAGAGGATAGTTGAAGGACAAGGGAACATATTGGAATTCAGCAAGGATGAAAAGAATGCTGATGATATAATCAAAGATGACTGTCAGGAAAATGCAAAGGATCTATGCAAAGATGGTCAGTATCTAATATCAGCATTAGATGAAGATCTTTAATTAATATACCATTGCAGCCAAGTAAGAATTTTTAATTTTTTAAAGGATTGAAAGACTTTTTTGAAATATTACTTTCATGTCATTCTCTTATTCTAAAATGAAATAGGTGTTTTAGGATTGTATTTGAAATAAAATAAAATTGCTTGTCTGATGTGAGTGCATATTCCTGTTCATGCCAAAGTAATTCACTGTCCTTCTAGTAGTCAGCTTCTCATTTACTACTACTATTTATTTATTTATTTATTTAACCCATTGATCATAATTATGCAGTACAGTGTACAAGATGATATTGGACTTGATTTACATTTAGTGTTTGCAAAGGTAATGAAATTTACCTGCAGGCCACACAGTGAATAATTTCAAAAATTTTAGGTACTGGAAAACAGCTCTTCAACCATACACCAACAACAATCCCCCCCAGCCATAAAAATCACAAGTTTTGATTTTTGAAAACTTGAAATCATTTTTTACAAAATACTGTTCGAAAATTAAGGATTTTAAAACATAATTTCATGTAATGAAAACAATGAAATTACAATATTTAACATAAAGGTGATACGTACTGATCACAGCTTCAGAACGAATCCCAACTTCTCTTAGATATACTGTAGTCTGTTGAGGTTGCCGGCAATTGTAAACAAAAGACAGTTGACATAAATGTTACTGATATATGCCAATCACAACTTCAGAATGTAGCTTAACTTGTCATGTGTATACCGTGACTTCCAGCCGAAATTAAACCATGGACCTACATAAAATTAAATAGACTGAAGTACATGTATTCACTTATGAATAGAAGCAGCAGTACTGTAGATCTTTCAGGTGCATTTATATTTGGTATACATATCATCTGACTGCTTGTTGAACAGTTTCATTCCCATATAGCATGTACCTTTCTGACACAAAATCAGATTACCTGGGTGTAGTAACACTGTTCACGTTACGTCGCACTTCACTTAGCGTAGACCGGGACTGTGTCCTAGGCATGCCCGATGTTGACTGACTGCGCTCCGCCTGTCCTGCCGGAGTTGTTGTTGTTGTTCGTGTTGTTACGCCGGCAGAGGGCGCGTCCGAATTCTCGCGTGCCCTCTGGTGGACGGGACTCTACTTGCGGCAACTACCGTCCATGACGCGCCGTGCCAATGTGCGCCTCCCGCAATCTTTCTGGTGGCTACTACACTCCTCCTCCTTCGGGGGGTGAAGCCACTGTGATCCACTGCGTCGGAAGGTGGAGCGTCGGGCAGGAGCGATGACCTCCACATCCATGGGATGGCCGGAGTCGAGGGAATCTGCCAACCCTCGAGCCGGAACCTTCGAATACGGCTGGAAGTGACCCACATGAAGAGGCCCCCGTCGTCCCACAACCGGAGCCCGGGACAGAACGGGCGACAAGCTGTCGAACTCTGGATCCTGTTCCACCTCAGGAGGGGCAAGACCCAGTGGCGGGGACGAAGGGGAAGGGACGACCACAGGGGAACTAGCCCCCTGCGAAACCGGGCCGGCTAGGGGGGCCGGCTCTCGCTGGGGCAGCTCGAATGACGGCAATGCCGGTGCTGGAGCCACTGGAGGCTGCCAAGGCTGAGAACCATCACAGTGCGGCAGAGTCACAGCAGGGAGAGGAGGTAACGTCCCCTGTGAAACCAATACAGGTGCCGGCAATAGGGAAGCCGGTGTCCGAGAGGTCAGAGGGTGGGTGCCCGAACGTGGACGTAGCTGATTTTGGTGACGACGTACCACCCGGTCCCCCACCTGCAAGGTATAGAGCCGGCGGCCATGGCGGTGCAGGACCACCGCCGGTATCCAACGTGGATTGCGACCAAACCCACGGGCCCAGACTGACATACCCAGTGGAAAACCAGGTACTCCGTTTTGGGAAGACTGGCGAGGACCAGGCTGGAGGAGGTGCAGTAGAGTCCTAGGTTGACGCCCATGGAGGAGCTCTGCGGGGCTGCGGTCTCCCATTGGTGTGGTCCGGTATGCCGTCAAGAAAAACGTCAATGCTTCCTCTGCAGGAAATTCGTGCACATACTTTTTCATCTGAGTCTTAAAGGTGCGCACGATGCGCTCAGCTTCCCCATTCGATTGTGGATGGAAGGGGGGAGAGCAAACGTGCCGAATACCGAAGCGCCTACAAAAATCCTGGAAGGTCTGCGAAAGAAACTGCGGTCCATTGTCCGAGACCAGGGTGATTGGCAGACCTTCCACAGAAAAGATTTTTGCTAGTGCCTGGATTGGAACTTCTGAAGTGGTTGAGGAGCAGCGAACCACATATGGGAATCGGGAATAAGCATCAATGACAATGAGCCAAAAGCCATTGAGAAACGGCCCCGCAAAATCGATGTGAACACGTTCCCACACCTGGGTTGCCGGCGGCCATGAAGAGAACGCTGCCTTGGGAGATGCTTGTTGGCTCGCACACTGGGAACAGGCGGCCACCAAGTGCTCAATTTCTCTGTCAATACCGGGCCAGTACACATGTCTGCGAGCCAAGGTTTTAGTACGGGAAACACCCCAGTGCCCCACATGTAATAACTTGAGGACCTCCCGTCGTAAACTTGCAGGAACAACCACGCGAGGAGCTGTATCATCGGTAGCCAGAAGGAGAACTCCTTCCAAGACCGAGAGATGGTCTCGTAGAAGAAAATAATTACGAAGAGGATCCGAGGCCCGGCCCGGAGGGCGGGACAACCACCCCTGCTGAATGAGGCGAACTACTTGCCGGAGAACCGGGTCAGCCGCCGTTTCCCTGGCGACTCGAGAACTAGTGATCGGGAAGCCATCAACCGCCTGGCGGGACGCCACATCCAAATGAAAACACATAATCTCCTCTCGATCAAATGTAGGGTCCGGGCCCACCGGAAGACGGGAAAGAGCGTCGGCGTTGGCATGCTGGCCTGTAGGGCGAAAACGAATGTCATAATGGTACTTAGAGAGGAACAAGGCCCAGCGCTGTAGTCTGTGGCCCGCCCTATCCGGAATCTGAGAGGCGGGGCCAAATAACGATATTAACGGCTTATGGTCAGTGATTAACTGAAACTTCGTGCCATACAAGAAAGGGTGAAACTTGGTAACAGCGTAGACAATGGCCAAAGCCTCTTTTTCCACCTGGGAGTAATGGGCCTGCGCGGGACTAAGCGTTTTCGATGCAAACGCCAGTGGTTGCTCGGAACCATCTGCGACGCGATGGGCCAGGACCGCCCCCACCCCATCCTGCGAAGCATCCGTAGCCAGGACCAACGGCTTATGGGGATCAAAAGTAGCCAAACAAGGGGCTGACATGAGGAGGCCCTTCAACAAGGTGAACGCTCGCTTGCATGCAGGCGACCAATCAAAAGGAACACCCTTGTGCAGAAGGCAGTACAGGGTGTGGGCTATAGTGGAAGCCCTGGGAATGAACCGGTGGTAATAGGCTATCTTGCCTAAAAAAGCTTGTAACTCCTTCAGCGATGTGGGCCGAGGAAGGTTGACGATACCTTGGACCAAACTTCCTAGTGGCTGGATGCCATGCCGAGAGATGGTGTAGCCCACATACTCAATGGACGGTTGGAAGAAGGTTGACTTATGCAGGTTGCAATGCAAGCCCACAGACCTGAATTTGAGAAAGAGGGTGTGAAGGTTGTGCAAGTGATCCGTCGTGCTGCGGCCCTTGACAATTATGTCATCCAGGTAATTAATACAATGAGGGATTGTCGACGTGACATGCTCAAGATAACGCTGGAATATCACCGGGGCACTGGATATTCCAAAAGCCAACCGCTGGTATTGGTAAAGGCCAAACGGGGTGTTGACGACTGCCAGCCGTTTGGAGTCCTCATCAAGTGGTATCTGATGATAAGCCTCTGACAGATCGATTTTCGAAAAATAGTGGCCTCCCGCCACGGCGGAGAACAATTCATCAGCACGAGGCAAAGGATAGGTGTCCACCACCAATTGGGAATTAATGGTGGCCTTAAAATCGCCACAAAGACGTAATTTTCCCGAGGGCTTCTTGACAATAACGAGGGGCGAAGCCCACTCACTGGAAGAAATGGGAAGAACGACCCCTAGGGCTGTCAGCCGGTCTAGCTCTTCCTTCACCTGAGGGCGGAGAGCCAAGGGGATCTGCCTCGCGCGTAGAAAACGCGGGCGAGCCGACGCCTTCAACGTTAAGTGAGCTTCAAAATCTGAAACACGCCCCAGGCCCTCCTCAAAAATATCTGGAAAGTCTGAGATCAAAGATTCCGATGAGTGATAGGGAACGTCTTCGGAGACCAACTGTATGGTGTCAGCGATAGAAAAACCGAAAGCTTGAAAGGCATCCAGGCCAAAAAGGTTAGCGGAGCTCGCATCACTGACAACAATAAAAATAATAGGCCGAGTGACTGATTTGTAAGTCATGTCGGTAGTGAATTGACCCAGTAGGGGAATGAACTGTTTACCATAACCGCGTAGACGCTGGTAAACTGGCGCCAACGGGGGCGATCCAAGGGCGGAATACGTTTGTGCATTCAACAACGAAACTGCCGCGCCCGTATCGACTTGCAGTTGTAACCGGCGCGACCGAACTGACACCTCGATAAAGAGTTTGCGTGCCGATGCGTCGGGAGCCTGGCCTGACGAAACTTCCTGAATGTCAACGTCCACGTCCTCTGTACTTGCTTCCTTCGATTCTTTTGAGGCTGAGCGGCAAACTTTAGCAATGTGACCGTTTTTATTACATTTGCGACAAACGGCCCAACGCTGGGGGCACTTCGACCGATCGTGACGTATATAGCACGACGCACAGGACGGCAACAGGGGCCGGCGGCCGGAATTCTGTTTACGCGCCGCGCGGGAGCGGCCGTAACGGCCGGATTGTACCGCTCGCACGTCGTCCACCCCGGACACAGTGGACGCGGCCACGCCGCCCTGAACCTCCGCGACGTCACACCACGCTTCCAGCTGTTGACCTGCTGCGTGAGAGACTTCATACGATTGAGCAATGGACAGGACTTCTTCGAGGGAAGGGTCTTCTAACTGCAGGGCCCGTTGCCGGACCTCCCTATCAGGGGCCGAACGAACAATGACGTCGCGTACCATAACATGGGCATACGACTCCCGCGACTGCTCCGTGACAAAATGACACTTGCGACTAAGACCGTGCAGGGTTGCGGCCCACGCCCGGTAAGACTGATGGGGCTGTTTCTTGCACTGATAGAACTCGACCCTAGCCGCCACAACATGCGTGCGGCGGCGATAATATGAAGACAGCAATGAACACAATGCGTCAAAAGACAAGGACGAGGGTTCCTGCAACGGCGCTAGCTGCCGCAAAACTTGATACAGCGAGGGAGATATCCAAGACAAGAAGAGAGCACGACATACCTCCGCATCGGCAACATGAAACGCCTGGAAATGCTGCCGAAGGCGATGTTCATATGCGTCCCAATCCTCCGCCATCTCGTCATACGGGGGAAAGGGAGGAGGGAACGGCGCCGGAGCAGACGGCGTGGAGAGCAACGCCGGAAGCACTTGTTTCATGGTGGCGATGAGCTCCGTCTGCTGCGCAACCAAAACCCGCACCAAATCCTCCATGCCGTGGAGAAACTGCGAAACCGGAACAACGACGCAACACGCGAAAGAACGACCCTACTCGTCGCCAATTGTGTAGTAACACTGTTCACATTACCTCGCACTTCACTTAGCGTAGACCGGGACTGTGTCCTAGGCATGCCCGATGTTGACTGACTGCGCTCCGCCTGTCCTGTCCGGAGTTGTTGTTGTTGTTCGTGTTGTTACGCCGGCAGAGGGCGCGTCCGAATTCTCGCGTGCCCTCTGGTGGACAGGACTCTACTTGCGGCAACTACCGTCCATGACGCGCCGTGCCAATGTGCGCCTCCCGCGATCTTTCTGGTGGCTACTACACTGGGTTTACATCTGAGTTCCTTTGTAATTTTGTATGTCACCATTCATTCTTATATTAGTGTCATTGCCATTTTCATACACATTAGTGTGTCTGTAATACGTGCATGGTAGTGGTAACATTTCCATTGTTATAAACAGTAGTTTGAATGTTTGTCTTATCATGCTAACACCCCTCTTTTGAACTCTGAGAGCACCCAAAGCTGCTGGAGAATTTCCACAGACTATGCACCCATGTTTCAGATGTATGTAGTAAGCACTCATAAGTGACTGCTCATTTATGCATTATGTTAAGTCCCTGTACTCAGCTTGGAACTGATGTATTTATGTTTGCCATGTTTTGGTTCACTTTGTATCAGAATACCAAACATTTCACTGCCTCTTTATTTACAGTGGTTTGAATTTGATGATGACACCTAGAAAATGCAGTATGTTATTTTGATAGTTATGGAAATTTATTGATACTGTTTTCCTCTTTATTTTGAGCTGATTTTTGTTCTTAACCATTTATGTAGCTGACTTGTAATGGGATTTATTACATATAGGAGATCTTCAGTTTTTGCTGCTTTTACTAACAATGTCATACCATCAACAAAAAGAATTGTTTTATGTGAATCAACAAGCCCCTCCAGATCATGGATGTAAGAAGTTAGCGATAGAGGTGGTTTCATTATTGACCCTTTAGATTCCCTATAGATCAGGGGTTCCCAAACTTTTCCTCTGACAGAACACTTTTCATGGAACACTTTTTAATAAAATTTTTATAAAATGAGAACAAACTTGTTTCATTCAATGAATACTTCTATTTTAAATTATAACTAACAACATGGATATCATAACAATTTTTTAAAAAATTAATGTCATCAAAATTTCAGAAAATACCGCCATATTAGTAACAGTTTTTCACAGAGCACTTATTCACTTCCTGCCGAACACTAGTTTAAGCAGAACACAGTATGGGAAAAACATCACCATAGATAACTGATTATTCTTACGACAAATATTGACAAATATTCTGAGACTATCTGTAATTTTACATCTTCATGTCATTTTGCTTGCTGTTAGTACGAAATGATTGACTTGTTTCATTAGACAATGTCTTAGTGACATAGTATTCATGCTTGTTTGGGAGAGTACTGTGGTTTACCATATTGAAAGCTTTGGTTAAATCTAAATATATATCTGCTGTTTTTCATCAGTTATTTTCAGAATATCTTCAATTGCCCCCATCCACAACAATGGGGAGCCAGGAACAACATGCCAATATCCATTGATTTTTAGTTGTTGTCGTTGTTGTTGTTGTTATTGTGGTCTTCAGTCCAGAGACTGGTTTGATGCAGCTCTCCATGCTACTCTATCCTGTGCAAACCTCTTCATCTCCAGATAACTACTGCAACCTACATCCTTCTGAATCTGCTTAGCGTATTCATCTCTTGATCTCTCTCTATGATTTTTACGCTCCATGCTTCCCTCCAGTACTAAACTGGTGATCCCTTGATGCCACAGAACATGTCCTATGAACCGATCCCTTCTTCTAGTCAAGTTGTGCCACAAATTCCACTTCTCCCCAATTCTATTCAGCACCTCCTCATTACTTACATGATCTCCCCACTAATCTTCAGCATTCTTCTGTAGCATCACATTTCAAAAGCTTCTGTTCTCTTCTTATCTAAACTGTTTATCATCCATGTTTCACTTCCATACATGGCTGCACTCCATACAAATAGTTTCAGGAAAGATTTCCTCTCAATTAAATCTATACTCAGTGCTAACAAATTTCTCTTCTTCAAAAAAGCTTTCCTTGCCATAGCCAATCAGCATTTTGTATCCTCTCTACTTCGGCCACCATCAGTTATTTTGCTCCCCAAATATCAAAACTCATTTACTACTTTAAGTGTGACATTTCCTAATCTAATACCTTCATCATCACCTGATTTAATTTGACTGCATTCCCTTATCCTTGCTTTGCTTTTGTTGATGTTCATCTTACATCCTCCTTTCAAGACACTGTCCATTCCATTCAGCTGTTCTTCCAGGTCCTTTACTGTCTCTGATGGAATTACAATGTTGTTGGCAAACCCCAAAGTTTTTATTTCTTCTCCATGGATTTTAATTCTTACTCCAAATTTTTCTTTTGTTTCCTTTATTGCTTGCCCAATATACAGATTGAATAACATTAGGGATAGGCTACAAAACTGTCTCACTGTCTCCTCAACCATTGCTTTCCTTTCATGACACTCGGCTCTTTATAACTGCCATCTGGTTTTTGTACAATTTGTAAATAGCCCTTCCCTCCCTGTATTTTACCCATGTCACCTTCAGAATTCAAAAGAGAAATTCCAGTCAACATTGTCAAAAGCTCTCTCTAAGTCTATAAATGCTAGAAATGTAGGTTTGCCTTTCCATAATCTATCTTCTAAGATAAGTCGTAGGGTCAGTATTGCCTCACGTGTTCCAACATTTCTACTGAATCCAAACTGAACTTCCCCAAGATCAGCTTCTACCAGTTTTTCCATTCATCTGTAAAGAATTTGCGTTAGTATTTTGCAACTGTGACTTATTAAACTGATAGTTCGGTAATTTTCACACCTGTCAACACCTGCTTTCTTTGGGGTTGGAATTATTATATACTTCTTGAAGTCTGAGTGTATTTTGCCTGTCTCATGCATCTTGCTCACCAGACGAAAGGATTTTGTCATGCCGGTCAAAGTGGCTGAGCGGTTCTAGACGCTTCAGTCCGGAACCACGCAGCTGCTGCGGTCACAGGTTCGAATCCTGCCTCGGGCATGGATGTGTGTGATGTCCTTAGGTTAGTTAGGTTTAAGTAGTTCTAAGTTCTATGGGACTGATAACCTCAGATGTTAAGTCCCATAGTGCTCAGAGCCATTTGATTCTGTCATGCCTGGCTCTCCCAAGACTATCAGTAGTACTAATGGAATGTTGTCTACTCCCAGGCCTTGTTTTGACTTAGATCTTTCAGTGCTCTGTCAAACTCTTCACGCAGTATCGTATCTCCCATTTCATCTTCGTCTACATCCTCTTCCATTTTCATAATATTGTCCTCAAGTACATTGCCCTTATATAGATCCTCTGTATACTCCTTCCACCTTTCTGCTTTCCCGTCTGTGCTTAGGATGGTTTTCCATCTGAGCTCTTGATATTCATACAGGTGGTTCTCTTTTCTCCAAAGGTCTCTCTAATTTTGCTGTAGGCAGTAGCTATCTTACCCCTAGTTATACATGCTTGTACATCCTTACATTTGTCCTTCAGCCATCCCTGCTTAGCCATTTTGCATTTCCTGTTGATGTCATTTTTGAGACATTTGTATTCCTTTTTGCCTGCTTCATTTACTGCATTTTTATATTTTCTCCTTTCATCAATTAAATTCAAGATCTCTTCTGTTACCTAAGGATGTGTACTGGCCCTTATCTTTTTACATACTTGATCCTCTGTTGCCTTCACTATTTCATCTCTCAAAGCTACTCATTCTTCTTCTACTGTATTCCTTCCCCTGATCTTGTCAATCGTTCCCTAACACTATCTCTGAAACTCTCCACAACCTCTGGTTCTTTCAGTTTATGTAGGTCCCATCTCCTTAAATTCCTGCCTTTTTGCAGTTTCTTCAGTTTTAATCTACAGTTCATAACCAGTAAATTGTGGTCAGAATCCACATCTGCCCCTGGAAATGTTTTACTATTTAAAATCTGGTTCCTAAATCTCTGTCTTACCATTACGTAATCTATCTGAAACCTTCCAGTGCCTCCAAGCCTCTTCCATGCATACAACCTTCTTTCATGATTCTTAAACCAAGTGTTAGCTATGATTAAGTTATGTTTTGTGCAAAATTCTACTAGGCAGCTTCCCCCTTCCGTTCCTTATCCCTTGTCCATAT
The DNA here is from genome assembly GCF_023864275.1 of Schistocerca cancellata. Lineage (NCBI taxonomy): Eukaryota > Metazoa > Arthropoda > Insecta > Orthoptera > Acrididae > Schistocerca > Schistocerca cancellata. The sequence goes on along the minus strand of NC_064627.1, from coordinate 831,244,466 downwards.
TCACCTACCACTTTTCCTTCTCTTCCTTTTCCTACAGTTGAATTTTTTCCTTCTCTTCCTTTTCCTACAGTTGAATTCCAGTCTTCCAATGACTATTAAATTTTCGTCTCCCTTAACTATCTGAATACTTTCTTTTATCGCATCATACATTTCTTCAATCTCTTCATCATCTGTGGAGTTGGTTAGCATATAAACTTGTACTACTGTGGTAGGCATGGGCTTTCTGTCTATCTTGGCTACTATAATGCGTTCATTATGCTGTTCATAGTAGCTTATCTGCATTCCAATTTTTTTTATTCATTATTAAACCTACTCCTGCATTACTGTTATTTGATTTTGTATTTATAACCCTGTATTCATCTGACAAGAAGTAAGTTCCTCTTGCCACCAAACTTCACTAATTCCCACTAGATGTAATGTCATCCAATCCATTTCCCTTTTTAAATTTTCTGACCTACCTACCTGATCAAGGGCTCTGACATTCCATGCTGCGATCCATAAAACAGACTACTTTACATCCGGAATATTTTACCCAAGAAGACGGCTGTAATTTCCCCTTGCTTTCAGCCGTTCACAGCACCAGCACAGCAAAGCCATTTTGGTTGGTGTTACAAGGCCAGATCAGTCAGACATCCAGACTGTTGCCCTGCAACTACTGAAAAGGCTGCTGCCCCTCTTCAGAAACCACATATTTGTTTGGCCTCTCAACAGATACCCCTCCATTGTGGTTGCACCTACAGTATGGCTATCTGTATTGCTGAGGTATGCAAGGCTTCCCACCAATGACAAGGTCCATGGTTCATGAGGGGAAACAGAAAGAAAAATGGTTTAAGTGTTGTTGACAATTGTGCAACAAAGAGCAAGAATGAAGAATTTTTTAGAAACAAAACAAAAAAGAAAAGAGTATGAAGTTATAAATCAGCCAAAATCAAATAATTATTATAATAATAGTAGTAATAATAATAATAGTAATAATAACAACAACAACAATAACACAGAAACTGCAGTAAAGCAAACTGACAGCATGAAAGAGAAGGCTGAAAATGATGGCATACAATCTCCTTCGAGGAAATAGAATATATGTCAAGCACAAAAAATGGCAAAATATGGTGAAATTAAGAGATGAGTTCACAAATCCCACTATTTTGGGTAGATAACACAGGCAAATGGGATAGAGAAAACAACTCATACACAGAGAAATCAAAAGATGATTAGACTATTCTGGAAGACTGGAAATATCTACAATCAACCATGCCCATCACAAAACTGAGACATTACAATGCAGTCATCAAGCCAGAAACTATGTAGGCACCAGAAGCATTGCTTGTGGATTGGAAAGGTGCACTAAAATATATCAAGAATCTAGAGATAAAAATCACCAGAAAAATCGTAGGACCCAGGAAGACAGAAGAAGGCTACAGATTGTGTAGTAGACAAGAGACCAAACAGATATCTAAATACTACATCATATGAGGAAATGTTGACTGAAATTTTATGGGCATATCAGGAGAACACCAGACAAACTAGAAAGATCTTGGAGTACTCAGAAAGCAGTAAGAACATGTAGTGAATCACTGAAATGAGAAACAATCGGATGGATGATCTGAAGGATGCTGGCATAAGAAGTTAACATATACAAGTCAAAAGTCCAACAAACATTCAGCCACAAAGCACTCATGTGGAAAGTGATCCAAGAGGTCAAGAAATTCAAGAGAGGAACAACTGGGTCAGAAGAAAGGAAGAAAATGTGTAGTGAAAAGGTGAAGGCACCCGAGAAATTCTCTCATCAAGTAGACACTTCATATGGTCCTCTAGCGGCTTGTATGTGTGTAATAATAATAATAAGAAGAAGAAGAAGAATAAGAATAATTGTTTGCAATTGTTTGAGAAAAATGAAAACAGAAATTTTACAGTGGCACAAATAAGAAACTAGAATTTGAAACCAGTCTATTAGGTTGGTGGGTTAGTTTGTAGCATTTTTGTTTTGCATGTTGGTATTCTGATTGCTATGGGTTTATTTATCAATTGTCATTTTTTATTTGTAGTTCACTGTTGTTATCTGAGTTGACATTTTGTCATTTGGAGACAGTGAGTGGAGCTGTGGGTGCTAGAAAATGGAGTGCTAAGTGGAGAAATGGAACATTTCTGACATATTCTTGTGTTTGAGTTCAGTATAGGGATGACAGCAATGGAGGCAGCCGCAGACATTTCTGCCATGTATGGGGATAATACTACTGAATAGAGCTTGACAAGAAAATGATTTTCTCATTTTAAGGAGGATTGGTTTGACATTAGTGTATCTCCACATTCAGGAAGACGTTTGGGGTTTGATGAAGATCACTTAAACTCATTAATCCATAATGATAAACGTCATTGTACTTGAAAAGGAGCAAATGTGATGAACTGTGATCATTCCACATTGTGTGACATTTGCATACAATGGAGAAGATTCCAAAATCAGATGTATGGTAATCCATAATGATAGACGTCATTGTACTTGAAAAGGAGCAAATGTGATGAACTGTGATCATTCCACATTGTGTGACATTTGCATACAATGGAGAAGATTCAAAAATTGGATGTATGGATACTGCATGCTCTAAGCCAAAATCTCAAAAATTAGTGGGTGGCCATATGAACATTACTGGTTGCTTGTCTTCAATTGGCTCATGAACAACACTGATCATTCCTATACTGTATCATTACTGGTGATGAAAAAGTGTCTCAGTGTGCTAACATAAGGACAAGACAGTATTCGTTGAGCACAAAAAAAGCAGTAGCTCCCCATATTACATGGACTGTATATCGTGGCAGTCTGCCATGACTCTAAACAAATGAGAACTTAGGCAGCCTGAGGGAAGAGGAGTGGTGCAAAGGAGTAAGCCCTACCTCCCTCTTGAACAACTGCCATCCTACATCGGTGTTCTGTGCTTCCACAAAAGCATAATGGTCATAGGGATCGCTGTGATTCATTTTGTTGTGGTGAAAGTCGCATTTGAATCCCTTTATGCATCAGGATTAGTCTCTTCACTCATTTAAAAATGAGGAATAAAAACAAGCAATTCACAACACAAAGAAAACTGGAGTACACAAAGCATTTGGTAGTGGCTACAGCGCAATAGAATGCTGTAGTTGGCAGTGGTGGTTCAGGCCTGACCTCTACCGGTATCTCATGCAACGATAGTTCAAATTACTCTCCACCTAAAACTGCCGTGATGTAGTGTCTGCACAATACAAAGACCTGCACACATCCACAAAAGATAACGTGATGCATCTAGTGGAACAGCAGTGGTGTGGTGTGCTACGAATTGCTTTCCTGAGGTGTAACTGTTGTAGCAAGAACAAACACGATTTAAGGAACATAGTACTTTACAGAGCCAATGTACAATACAGTGAAGTACATGTTGCACATAGCACTGAACACATTGAATGGACAACAGTAATACAGGTTACAGAATATGACAAACACTCATTTGCAATCACTTAAATAATATTGTTTCTCTGATGGCTCACCAGAGTGCTCCACGTGGCCAAACCAGGTGGTCTCAATAAGTGGGCCTGTGAACTGAACAATCTCTGAAATCACACACATCATGAGTGAAGGTACATCATAACCATCATTGCTGATATTTATTGTCAATAACTGAGATGCCTTGCAGCTGCAATCCAAGCATGACATCCAGGAAGACTTGTGAAGTGGTGCCACTCCACAGTCATGCCTGCCCACATTCTTCTAGGCTGATAAAAAACACTATATAGGAATTGTGTTGGAAAGTCTTTCTGTACTTACCTTTATTACCTGATCTTGTACCCTCAGATTTTCACCATTTACAATCTCTATTGAACAACTCTCAAGGAACTTCTTTTGTGGAAGACACTGTGCTCCAAACATGGCTCAACGAGTTCTTCACCTCAAAACTGTGCGATTTCTAGACAGTCAGGGAATCAAAAAGTTAGTCCAGTATTGGCAGACAGTTGTAAATAGTGAAGAAGAATATATTGTTGATGACTAAAATCTCTTTGAAGTGTGTCTATTGCATTAATTAAACTTACAGAAAAATGTTATGAACTTACACGTCAACCCAATATTAAACTCCTTTTGAGATGGTGATTTGAATGCCTAGTGCAACTTGTTAGGTTATTTTATTTCCATTTACAGGTATTTGATACTTGTTATTTTGAAATTTCCATTTATGCTCTGTGTATTTTGTCTTTCAGACCTTGATGGTGATGCAGATAGTGGTCGTGGTGATAGCTCTGTATCATCAGATATTAAAGAGGAAGACCTCCCAGAACATCTACAAATAGGGAAGGAATTTAAATTTAGGGTCACAGTACTGCAAGCTGTTGACATCTCTACGGAATATGCTGACATTTTCTGTCAGTTCAAGTGAGTGTCCTAGCTTGTCACTTAATTCATTTTACACTGGAATAGAGCAGAAATCTCAACTGTGCACCAAGCAGCTACTGTTGTTTATACATTCTGTTCAATATTTATTGTGGTTGAATTTCAAGTCTTTGTGGATGATAAAATATTGGACAAATGACATCCATTATCGCTGCTAATATAGTTACTGGAATGTCTATATAGTGTCTTCAACCAGCCCACATAATTACAAGCTTTATCAAGAAGAAGATACTTTATTACATTTTACTCTATAGTTCTGCAATACTAGGTTGGAAAATAGTGAGAACAGTGCATTTTCTCAGTTATAGGAAACAGAGTATGCCCAAAAAATAAGGATCTGGTAGTTAATTTTCCTCTTGAGGGTGTACATTAGGTGTATATCCTGAGATATAACACTGGAGTGAATATTGACATTAAAATCCACATAAGAGAAGAGATGAAATTTTTTTAAGAAAAAGTTTCAGAAGTATAGGTGTGATTATTTTCACTGATTTAAACAAAGATTTTGACCATTCTTCATGGGTTTAACCGTCACACATATGTGAACATCGAGAACTTCATAAAATTGTAATCTGTCCCTCTTGAATTACTGACGAAACTGTGCAGGTAAAATATCATAGCCAAATATCACAGCAATAAAAGGAAGCTCTACTTAATACACTTGAAAGGAGCAGAAGCAAAAGTAGTTGCAGATTTTTTAAAGTAATGAGTGAGACTACATGTAATTTACAGCACAGAATGGGACTAATACATTAAAACACAAAGAAGTTCTGCTTACCAGGCACAATGAATCAACAGATACCATAGACATTTGACTTACAGCCTCTTCTAATCCAGCTCCCTTCCTCTTTTTCGTAAGAGTAGGTGGGTACCAGGAAGCAGTAACATGCTGTACAGCAAATACAAGAAGCAGAACGGTGAGCAAACGATACAGAATTAAAGGAACCAAGCTGGCTAGGTAGTTAAATAGGTATTGTTATGTATTTAGTCTGTTTTACGCAGTAATGTGCATCAAAAGGGTGCCACCTTCCAGGCACTCTAGTTATGGTGCCACACTGAGTTCTAATGTATTGCATGTAGATGACACTCACAAAAGGACCAATTTCTGCTTCCGCTACAAGATTGTCAGAGCATCATGTTCATCCACAACTAATGATATCATTTGCCACAATGTGCACTGATATCCTGATCTATTTTTGTGTTAACCAATGCAAGGTTATATTGCCAGTCACAGTATTAATAGCAACAAAAGGTGACTTCCACTTAGTTCATGCAACAGTTCAAAGTCAGGTCAGTCCAGTTCACATCTGTCTCAAAAAAAATCCGAGTGCCTAAAGTTCTACAGTTCCTGTCCATGCCAATCAACACTATCTTCAGTTTCACATACAATTACGTACAAGTAATTGTCATTCTGATCAATGACAAATGTTAAATGAAATTATTAGTCAGTAACAGAATTGAGTGCTGTCCAATGCAGCAGTTCTGCTAAACACTTTTAGAGTAGATAGTATCCCCAATACATTAGGCTAGGCAAGATGGACATTGAATACCAAGCCACCATGTGTCAACACTAAAAGCTGAGTATTACTTTTGTACACAGACTTAATAAATGTTTACTACTTGACTATTCGGTTGTCCAATGTATGTATGTTGGTTTAAAGTCCTCCATTTTCATAAAGAAGCAAAGTGCGCATGCCAGCGAACTTGCAGTGCAGCTAAATATCAGCAGCTGGAAGTTTGCTACCTGTTGTGATCAATACAACAGGCATCTTCTACATTGCAAAGAATACTCTGCTACAGTATTTGTCATGCAATGCAGTCATTCGCTGGCCTATATTAACACTTGGACTGTCAACGACCTTAAGACTAGTTTGAACACCAGAGTGCTTCACTAGGCATAGTCCTACAGAAGGAGGTGTGCTGCTGCTTTCTTATGAACTTAACATTAACTCTAAACCATGGGGCAGCATTTTTCATATTAACGAACACCAGAAAAGAATCAAACTCCCAATTATAAAACAGCTTCAAATGCCTGATTTCTTTACATATGAGTTAATGTTTTAAAAATATTTGATGATAGGCTTGTAAGGGAGAAAAAGTGTAGAAAAGGTTTGAAATTATACTTAAAAAAGTTCATTGGAAGTCACTAAGGACTATCTTTGTGAGACACTGGATAAATACAGCGTCGGTAATTTGAACTCCATTTTAAGCAGAAACAAATTTTTCACATGTCATTGTTTATGACATATCTCGTGAACTATCGTACGATAATATACTTACATTCAGTAATACATGTATATAGTTTCTGTAAAGTGTATTGTGAATAGAGTTAGTGGTAAAGTAGTCATAAATTAAATGGCATGCCCAATGTTGAAGTTTTACTGTGCACCATTTTATGCAGAAGCTAGTTTTTCATGTATCTAAATGTCTATGATGCCACACCTCCAGAACTGTCATACAATGATATAATTTTGGAAGTACATTCTGTGCTATATGTGGATCCAGTCAGCAAACTGCATTGCAAATAGAGTCATAGTGAAGAAATAATAAATTAAAATGTCATTTTTGATGCTGAAGTTTTACTGCTTGAAGTAAGTGATAACTTGTTTTTTTTTTTTTTTTTCCTTTGATCATTTTGTGGAGATGTTAGCGAGAAAAGATTTCATAAAAAATTTGAAATTATGTGTGAAGTTTGTTGGCTATCACTAAGTGCTCTTATTCTCAAATACTGGATGAATAAGGTCTGTGGCCTTCAGGAGCTCAGCACTCATTTGCTTGGCGACCCCTGGGTTTCTGAGCTGGGAACTGGTAAGTGCTGCCAACCCCCATCACTGTAAGCTCTGGGCATGCTTCAGCAACCACCGTGCAGTGTGTCGGTGGAATATTGTTTGTCTCAGGGAATGGGGATCTTGGCTTGACTGCCCGGATTAGCGAGGAATGAAAAACTTGTATAAAAAAACCTCAATCTCGAGGTGTGGTCTGTGCCAATGGGATACATGTGTACATGGGCAGGGAAGGGGGAGGATTACGTTGACAATGTACAGGAGGTCAAGCAGTCAGGACATGTGAGTGGGCATCCAGTACTGCTGTTAAATGACAGAACAGGAAATTAGGTAAAATAAAGAGAATATATTTCAGTGTACAGTATACAAAGTGTGCACCTAGGGTCAGAAGTTACCAGGTTTAGGCCAGTCTAGGAGGTCGAACAACTAATTGAAGTGGGCAATGGAAAGGGAGGCAGTTCATGTTAATTGATATTGGTGGCCAGTCATGGAATGCAGAGCCAGTGGCTCTGCCTCCCACAAAAGACGTCTGTTCTGCTTGAGGTCTGTATCACAAGAGAGAGAGAGGCAACTGTGTTTTGCAATGCAGAATCCTCCAGTGTCCATGTGAGCTGTATCCCAAGCATGCTATTGGCTAAAACTGATGGCATGAATTTGCCAGTCATCTCAGCAGAGGGCTGAGGGCATCTCTTGTCAACACCTTTAACTGGACAGAACTCCCTCAGTTCTGAAAGACAGAAACTTGTGTCGTGTAGGCACAGCTGAAGTTTCTCTGGGAGAAAACTTGTAAAGATGTGACTGGGCTTTCGAAATAAAAATTTTTAACCAATTTCCTAAAATATTCCTTGACTGGCTGCCACTGTGTACAGAAGGCTGTCGAGGTTGAACAGTCTTTAGTAGGCAAACTCTGGGGAACCTGCCACACCTCAGTTGTGTAAGGCTTACTCAGGCATGTGGGGCTCTGTCTGAGTGAACTGTTATTTCCCTAGCTGCTCATGGCACCAAAATGGAACCTCAGAAATTTTCTTATCCTCCTCCCAGCAGAAAGGGTGGGCCACTGATAGGTACCAACACCCATTCAAGTAAGAGGGCTTGTGTAGCCAGTTTTCCTGACTCATGAGCGAAATCTATGAGTTTCAGGTCTAGTAATAGAACACATGCTACCAGTCAGAATGTGTTTTTAATTGTCAAAAGGAAAGAGGACAGCTTTGAGAAAGTTTCACCTTTCTTTATTAAAAGAGGGCTAGAATGCATTGCTGGCAGTTTAAAATGTGTTAAGCAATTGCATAATTGGACACTGCTGGAGGAAACCACTAGTTTCCAACAAGGTAAGAATCTACAGAATGCACAATACCTTGATGAATATGCCATTAAAACTGAGCTGCACACCACCTTGAATTACAGCAAAGGTGTTTTGATGTGCAGGGATCTGGTGGACATTCCCAAGGAGGAACTGAAAGATGAGTGGGCTCCAAAAGGAATAGTTGACATGCAAAATACAAGTATCATGAAGAGGGTGGATTGGGATCTTGTAAAGTCTGACTCCTTTCTCCTGATGTTTAATAGCATGAAACTTTCTGAGCATGTTAAGGCAAGTTTCCTCTGCCTAAGTGTGCAGCCTTATGTACCCAACCCAGTGCAGTGTTTCAAATGCCAGTGTGTTGGGCCCACTACTGTTGGGTGTCAAGGAGAAGCTACTTGTGGCAAATGTGGTAAGACCACCCATGAAGGTGCTCCTTGTTCATTTTCACTGAAGAGTGTGAATTGCTCTGGAGCTCACCCTGTCTGGAGCCGGCACTGGAACGTGTATCTGCAAGAACATTAAATACAAGAGCTTAAAACTATGAACCACATCCTATATTATGAGGCCAAAAAAATTTAGAAAGCCATGCTGTCCCCAACTGTTGCTAGCTCCTTGACTTTGGTTGTTAAACAGCTAGTGCGGAAAGTTGACGCTGCTACGCAAACAGGGGCTGCTAGCGGTAGCACTAGTACCTGCATTTGTCCATGCACTTGTGCTGCTGCAGTCATTTCTAAGCCTGTTCCTCTGCCCAGAACTTCAGAAAAAGATGTGATTGCTGACATTGCGGAGCTCCATGCTTCTGCAAAGATTTCATCTGGTACGCTGTCCAGTGCTGCCACAACCACAGCCACAGTTGTGGCTGCAAGCTCTACACAAGGCAAAACGTCCACCACGGGTAGAATCATCGCCAACCTTTCTGACATCTGTCTCGATTCTTCTTTAGAGGCTATGGAACTTGATATTGGACTGGGGTGATCCCCTCGCTCCAAGATTGAGCCTCCATCTGTTGTGGGCTCCCCTCCACAGCTTAAAGTCGGGATAAAAGTGCTACCCCCTTGATAGGTGGCTCTCATCCTCCAATGGAATGTTAATGGGCTCAGGACACGTGCAGGAGCTGAAGTTCCTGACACAGAACACCCCCTGTGCATGTGTTTGCAGGAAACAAATTTTAAGGCATCTGTTGCCCCTGTCCAATGGGACTGTACACTCTATAGCAAGGATGACCTGACTATGGAAAGGGACAAGGGAGGGGTTGCCGTGTTTGTCAAAAATGTGAACCACTCCTCTGCTCTCCCCCTGGCTACTGACCTGCAAGCAGTTGCAGTTAAAATTCGTGCAGCTGACATTCATGCATACCGCAGAGGATTACAGTTTCCTCTCTGTATTTACCTCTGCTGGATGCAGTAGACTCCGAGGCTCTCACAGATCTTATGGAACAAATCCCCTGACCATTTCTCCTCCTTAGAGTCTTCAGTGCCTATTACGTCCTGTGGGGCTCGACCTCTACTTGCCCATGGGGTCGGGTTTTGGAGAGCCTCCTGACATCCCTAGAGCTGTGCATCCTAAACACTGGTACTCCCACTCATTTCTGTGCTGCTGCTTTGTCATTCTCAGCCACTGACCTATCTCTCTGCTTCCAATAATAAAATACCAACAGCCGTTATTTTGGCTTTATTTGTTAGGCAACCAGTTTCGACATTACATTATGCCATCTTCAGGCCTATACAGTAAAGGTTACAAAAGAGCAATAAATACATTGAAAAAAGCCAAAGAGTATTATCTAAATAAAGCAAGTGTTACATACTAATTTACGTAAGTAAAAGTAATCAGTCTTAATTAAAATCTACATTTTGCAGCATAATATGTACTATCAGGAATTAACCAATTATTCATGCATAATGTGAAAACATCAGTAACCTAACAGAAGTAATGATAAAACAGAAGTGTCAAAGTAAGGCAACCACCAGTCTTGTATATCCATTGTCTGCAAATATGTATGGAGATTCGTGACAAGACATTACCGATTTTTTTCAAGAAGTGTCTTGTCACAAATACCCACACATATTTGCAGACAATGGGTATACACGACTGATGGTTTCATTACTTTGACACTTCTGTTTTATGATTACTTCCATTAGGTTACTAATGTTTTCACATTATGCATGTATAATTGGTTAATTCCTGATTGTACATATTATGTTGGAACATGTAGGTTTTAATTAAGACTGATTTCTCTCACTCATCTAAATTAATATGTAACATTTGCTTTATTTAGATAATAGTCTCTGGCTTTTTTCTACGTATTTATTGCTCTTTTGTAACCTTTGCTGTATAGGCCTGAAGATGGCATGATGTAATGTTGAAACTGGTTGCCTAACAAATAAAACCAAAATAATGGCTATTGGTATTTTATTATTGGAAATCAAGCAGCTGAAGTCCTGCACCCTGGACATAGGATGGAGTTACATTTATCTCTCTGCTCTCCAGCCCACACCGACTCTGTTCACTGGAGGGTCATTGATGATGTTTATTCCAGTGACCACTTCACAATCCGCATTCATGTACTGGGTGGTGGATTGCTGGAACAGAAGTCACCAACATGGATACTTGACAGGGCTAACTAGTCACTGTTCAGCCATTTGGCATGTTTGAACACCGTGACAGTGTCCAGGAATGGGTGGACCACATAACGTGTGTGATCCATCATGCCACTAACCCATCCATACCACAGTCTTTGGGTCCTCTTAGGTGGCCACTTGTGTCTCGGTGGACATAAAAAGTCCATTCAGCCATCCAGGCCAGGCGTACAGCTTTTTGATTGTTTAAATGCCACCCAGCAGTGGACAACCTCACAGTCTTTCAACTCGCGAGAGCCTAGGCTCAGCGCATCAGTAAGGAGAGCAAAAAATGGTCATGGCAAACGGTCCTGCACTCCATCAACAATTCCACTTGTTTGACAAAAGTATGGGAAGACATCCAGAGGATTTCCAGTAAACACAGTCATTTACCAATAGCAGCAGTGTTGAAACAGGGTTGTCTCCAAATGATGCCCAGAGTCATTGCTCAGCTGCTGGCCAAACATTTTGCAAAAACTACAGCTGATGGAAGCCAGGATCTGGCATTTCATCTCTACCGTGCAACTGTAGAGGGGGGGCAAGTTGGACTTCAGATACAACTGCTCTGAGGCCTAAAACTCTCCTTTCTCCATGTGGGAGCTCGAATCGGCACTGTCTGAGACAAATGATACTGCACACGGTCATGACCGAACCCAGTACTACATGCTTTGACATTTGCTAGCAGCATAAAAGGAAATCCTCCTAAAATATTTTAATCTTATATGGCAGATAGGCAACTTCCCCAGCTCATGGAGAGAGGCAGTTCTGATACCTCTCCTGAAACCAGGAAAGGACCATACTTTGCCCAATAGTTACAGGAGTATCACCTTAATGAGCTGCATAGGAAAGACCTTGCAGCAAATGGTTAACTGTTGTCTGGTGTATCTGTTAGAGATCAGACAACTCCTTAGCCGCTCTCAGTGTGGATTCCAGAGATTTCAGTTCACTTTCGACAACCTGGCCCTGCTAGAGATGACTACTCAGCAGTCTTTCCTATGCAACCATCACTGTATTGGTATATTCTTTGGTATCAGTAAGGTGTATATGACCACTTGAAGACAGTACATTCTTGCACAACTGCATGTATGGGGCTTTTGTGGCCACCTCCCCATCTTCATATGGTCATTCATGTCTCAACAGCTTTTTCAGACCCAAGTTGGTGACGCCCTGTCAGATTGTATTGAGCAAGAGAATGGTGTCCTTCAGGGCAGTGTTTTAAGTGTTTCCTCTTTGCCATAGCCATAGACAGTGTCATGTCTGCAGTAAAGAGTCCCATACAGTGCTCCTTATTTGTGGGCAATTTTGCTGTCTTCTGTTCCTCTTCCAGTGTTGCAACTTGCAGTGTGTAGTTTAGAGGAATGGGCTGCAAAGACAGGTTTTCAGTTTTCTGCAGATGAGTGTGTGTGTGTGTGTGTGTGTGTGTGTGTGTGTGTGTGTGTGTGTGTGTGTGTGTGTGTTCATTTTAATTGTTATCACACCTGAGAGACCTGAAAGCCAGAACCCTGAAGGCACTAAATCTCTTAAAGTGCCTTAGCAACAAGTCTTGCAGAGTGGACAGGACGGGTCTCCTCCAGTTTTATTGGGCTTTCATGCATTTGCTGCGAGACTATGGATGCACGGTGTATGGATCAGTGAGGCCTTCTTACATGAAGATCAAAAATGGTTCAAATGGTTCTAAGCACTATGGGGCTTAACATATGAGGTCATCAGTCCCCTAGACTTAGAACTATCTAAACCTAACTAACCTAAGGACATCACTCACATCCATGCCCGAGGCAGGACCGAACCTGTGGCCATAGCAGCAGTGTGGTTCCGGACTTAAGCACCTAGAACCACTCAGCCACAGCTACAAAGATCATTGTTGCTGTCCACCACAAGGGGATTCGGCTGGCCACAGGTGCTTACAGGATCAGTCCCATACCCAGCCTCCATGCTGAGGCCAAGGAAACCCCACTTAAGATCTGGTGGCTGCTCTTCGTGGTGCATCAGGCATGTAAGATCCTCGCAGCTCTGACTTCACCAGCACACCATATTGTTGCTCGTCTGCCTCTAGAAGGCCTCTTCTCCAACCGTCCATGAGCCACAATGATGTCTGGGGTCCACGTGCAGCACGTGCTGGAGTCACTCGGTGTTGAGCAAGTACAACCTCAAATCCCAAGTTTTAAATATCTGCTGCCCTTGTTCCTGGAGAGGCCCAGTGTCATTTTAGATTTAGTGCAGTACTGGAGAGATTGCACTCCTGCTTCTGTTTTTAATTCAATATTTTCAGACATTTTATATGAGCACCACAACTAAGTAGCTATCTTTACAGATAGGTCTAAGCAAGGGGATTCTGTTGGTTGCTCTGTCATTTTCCCAGATCGTATCCTCAGGGTCCGATTGCCTCAAGAATTTATTATCTTCGACGCAGAATTATATGCTATCTTGCGGGCGCTGGAGCAGATGAGACCTTCCAGTGCCAAATTTCTTGTCTGTTCAGATTCTCTGATCGCCCTTTACTATCTCAACATTTGTACCCAGCAGATGAAGTCATCCAGAATATCCAGGACGCCCTCCTCCAACTACAATGCCTGGGGAAGGAGGTGTCTCCCTGCTGGGTACCTGGTCACATGGGAATTTTGGGGAACGAAAGGACAGATTGAGCAGCCAAGGAGGCATGTCATGATCACCAGCTATTTTAGTGTGCCATCCTTCTACGTGCTACCACCTCGCTGTTGAGGTATAAAGTCCTGCATGAAAGGGAAGATGAGAGGCTGGAAGTGACTGACAACAAGCTCCGTGTCATAAAGCCCACAACTCGGCCACGGCATACTTTCTTCCAGCAAGTCGATGGGATGAGGTCTTTCTTACTTGTCTTCACATAGATCACAGGCTCATGACACATGGATTCTCACTCCAGTGAGAGGACCCTCCAATTGTGGTGCTTGTGGCTTCAGATCACTGTGTGTCACATTTTACTGGACTGCATTTTATTTGCTGACCATTGAACTACAGCAGATTTGCCAATGGCTCTGCCCTCCATTTCGAGCAATGTTCTAACAAATGTGGTTAAAATTTTAAAGTTTTGTGAATTGTGCTACATTTTTAACAAGATTTTAGGCAGATGTTTTTTAATGTGTCAACAGGGTGACTGGCTCACCCAAGTTTTTTGTAAGAGGTCAACCAGTCACATTTCTCTGTGCTTTTCTTTTAGCTCTTTTGCATTTTAATTTAATGTATAGCTGCTTTTCCTTCTAATTGGTTTTAGTGCTTGTGAGACAGAGTGACTTTGTGGTCATTTCAGGTGCATGGGGGTACAGCAGTTTTAGTTTATCTCCACATTAAGCATAAGGGCACTGATGACCCCACTGTGACACCCCCATAAGATACACACACACACACACACACACACACACACACACGCACGCAACAGGTACAACTCACACACACTGAAGTCTGGGTATTTGTATGCTTTCAGCTATGCTGCCTCTAGAAAAACACACTGACTCTTACTATAATACTTGTTATATTATGTTATATAATAGAGGGAAACATTCCACGTGGGAAAAAATACATCTAAAAAGAAAGATGATGAGACTTACCAAACAAAAGCACTGGCAGGTCGATAGACACACAAACAAATACATACATACACACAAACTTCAAGCTTTCGCAACAAACAGTTGCTTCGTCAGGAAAGAGGGAAGGAGAGGGAAAGACGAAAGGATGTGGGTTTTAAGGGAGAGGGTAAGGAGTCATTCCAATCCCGGGAGCGGAAAGACTTACCTTAGGGGGAAAAAAGGACAGGTATACACTCGCGCACACACACACATATCCATCCGCATATACACAGACACAAGCAGACATTTGTAGACATTTGTAAAGGCAAAGAGTTTCAAAACTCTTTGCCTTTACAAATGTCTGCTTGTGTCTGTGTATATGCGGATGGATATGTGTGTGTGTGTGTGTGTGTGTGTGTGTGTGTGTGTGTGTGTGTGTGTGTGTGTGTGTGCGAGTGTATACCTGTCCTTTTTTCCCCCCTAAAGTAAGTCTTTCCGCTCCCGGGATTGGAATGACTCCTTACCCTCTCCCTTAAAACCCACATCCTTTCGTCTTTCCCTCTCCTTCCCTCTTTCCTGACGAAGCAACCATTTGTTGCGAAAGCTTGAATTTTGTGTGTATGTTTGTGTTTGTTTGTGTGTCTATCGACCTGCCAGCACTTTTGTTTGGTAAGTCTCATCATCTTTCTTTTTAGATATAGTTTATATTATGTTAAACTTTTAACATATGATTATAACTCTTAATGAGTAGATTACTACAGCATTTAAAATTTTTAAATTTGATCAATAATTATAGAAATATTTAAAGTGAAATTTTTGTTGCCCATGGAAGCCATTAGGTAGGCAACCTGCAACTCGTGTTGGGTTCTGGTATAGTTGCTCAGTAATATAGACTGCCAGAGGCGAAAGAAATCGAGCTAGTTTGCATACATTTCTTCTGAGTCTTATTATGTTGTCACCCATTATTTCATTAAATAACTGAAATATTATATCCCACAAGCCTTAAGGTTACTTGATTTTTGCACTAATAGTGCTGCCTCAGGATATTTCCCGCTTAGGAACATTTCTTACGCAGAATTCATAAAGTTTAATTTTAAAAACTTACTAAAGTTTTTGAGTAATTGTAACTGTTGGTAAGGACCAGTAATCAGTAGGAATGAAAATGATCAAACATGTTTTAGAGTTAAAAAAGATAAAAAAGCATAAGTTCAAACATTTACGTTGAAAAGTAAATACATTGTAACACACCCTTATTCTCCAAAATAAGTAGTCCATGTTCAGAGAGTGTATCAGCAAGATGATTTGTAGTTTCTGTCTCTTGGGTTTTGAGAACTCATCAGTTGATTAACAACAAAAGCACTGTGATGCAATTACACTAGTCATTTTATTAATATTTTTTGTCACAAAATTCCATACAATGTTTCACTAAACAACAGTTCAAGAAATAGCAACTTTCCTATGAAGATTTGCAAGGCATATACTGTGGGAAATTATTCTAACATTAAACTGAAATCATGCCAGGCAAACACAACAGTTGGGAAATTTAACACAAGAGAGCTGAAACGGAAGTAACACTGGCACACAGTGCCAGTTGCCAGCTGTGTACTCCTACATTTACTTCCTGCATATCTGATACAAATCAATATTATCTTCTATACTATATTCTACATCTACATTATATTGTGCAAACCACTGTGAATTGCATGGCAGAGTGTACCAGTTATTATGGCTTCTTCCAGTTCCATTCATGTATTGAGTGTGGGAAGAGTGATTGTTTAAATACCTCTGTCTGCACTGTAATTAAACTTATCTTGTTCTCACAACCTGTACGTGAGCGATAAGTAGGGAGCTGTTGTAGTATATTCATAGAATCATCATTTAAAGCTGGCTGTCGAAACTTTGTAAGAAGGCTTTCTCAGGATAGTTTACATCTATCTTCAAAAGTCTGTCAGTTCGAGTTTCTGCATGATCCCTATGACACTGTCCAAAGGGTCAAACAAAAGTGTGACCATTCATGCTACCCTTCTTTGTATATGGTGAATCCATTAGTCCTATTTGGTACAGGTACCACACACTTGGGCAGTATTCTAGAATGGGTCACATGAGTGATTTGTAAGCAATCTCCTTTGTAGAGTAATTGCATTTTTCCAGTATTCTACTGATAAACCAAAGTCCACCAGCTGCTTTACCCATGACTGAGCCTATATTTTATATCCTTATAAAGTGTGACATCAGTTATTTGTGGGAGTTGGTCAATTCCAACTGTGAGCCATTGATATTATAGTCATAGGATACTACATTTTTTTGTTATGTGGAGTGCACAATTTTACCATATCTGAACAATTAAACAAATTGACAATTTTTGCACCACTTTAAAATCTTGTCAAGTTCTGACTGAATATTTATGCACCTTCTTTCAGACAGTACTTCACCATAGACAATAGCAAGGGTCCCAACAAATTTCCATGAGGCACACCCAAAGTTAACTTTTACATATAACTACGATTTTTCATCTGAAGTAACGTTCTGTCTCTCCCCACCGAAAATCCTTTGTTTGATATCCATATGTTCGTACTTTTGACAATAAACAAAGATCTGATACTGAATCAAATGCTTTTTGCAAATCAAGAAATACTGAATTTACCTGACTGCCTTTGTCTGAAGCTTTAAGTATGTCATGTGAGAAAAATGCGATTTCGGCTTCACGTGATCTATCTGAGATTCTACACCAAATCAGTTTCATGTGTCATCATTCCCGTAACATCAAGCAAGCCCTACATCGGAAATACAAAGTGTTTCACAAATCTAACGAATATTTCCACAATATTCTGTAACACCAAAGGCTAATTTTCAGTATCATTCAGTGGATCAAAATTGTATTTAGGGACCATCGTAGATTGCCAGTTCTCTTTGCATGCAAATCTTGTTTGTAATATACTGACTCAACTGTTTGGACATGGGAAGAGATAGGCTAAAATATTACAAAAATAAAAATCAGTGTGAAAATGTCAAAATCAAAGCTAAACAGAATGTGGTTCATACACACATTAAAAGATGTCATAGCTTACAAATCTGAACATGTATTTTTCCAGGACACAGTTTTCCATAAGTTATCAATGCATTTGTATTAATTTTTCAATAAATTGATGTTAATTAGAACAGTGGCATTGTAAAAGATGAATTACCTGTATTGAGATATTTTGACCTTGTATATTGACTGTGACACTTTGGTGGCTCTTCAGGTCAAGCGTACATTAATATCAGGCTTTCCAGAGATAGTTCTTGGAAGCTATCATCCACAAAACTTATTATGTCACAGAGAATAAGAGGCAGTTCTGAATTCCAGTAATGTTTGTAATATTGGGGATAATTTCTAACAGAGACACTAAATACGAAAACTTGAATCCCGTAAACAATGCTGATATACACAAGTAAAAAGATTGATATGGAAACAGAGAGATAATTTCAAGCAGTTTTATGAAGTAAATGAAACACTACCTTTCACAACATGATTTGGACTCCAAGACCACTGCCTCATTCCCAACTTCATCCTAACTCACAACAACTTCTCCTTTGAATGGAACATATACAAACAAATCCACAGCCCAGCCTCATGAGAACCCACATTACACCCTCCTATACCAAACTGTTTATGACCCATCTAAAAAAGAGCTTCCTAGCCTTCCTAAAAGACAAACCCCTTTTCTGGTTCAGGTTCATTGAGAACATCTTCATGATCTGGACTCAGGGCCAAGACACCCTATCCCCATCCCTTTATGGCCTCAGTACCTTCTCTCCCATATACTGCACCTGGTCCTTGACAACACAGTGTACCACCTTCCTCTCTGATGGCTCCATCCACATCTTTGTCCATATTAAACCCACCAACCACGAACAGTACCTGCATTTCTACAGCTGTCATCCCTTCCACACCAAAAAATCCCTCCTGTACAGCCTGGCCACCCGGGAACATCATACCTGCAGCGACAAGAGCTTGCATGCCCAGTAGCTGAGTGTCTCACAAAGACCTTCACAGACAAGCCCTATCCCCCAGACTTAGTCCATAAACATCTGTGTCATTTTCTCACACACTCCCAGTTCTCCCACCACCCCAGAATCAGCTACAAATAGTGCCCCCTTCATCACCCAATACCAATCCAGACTGGAACAACTGCGACACCCTTCATCAGAGATTTGATTACATATCATCATACCTTTAAAAGAGGTGCATCCTAGCCAAGATTCTTCGCATGCCTCCTAAAGTGGTGTTCTGTCGCCCACCCAACCTCCACAAATCCCTAGTCCATCCCTGAGCCACTACCAATCCCAACCCCTTGCTACAGGGATCATATCCCTGTGGAAGATACAGGTGCAAGACCTGCCCAATCCACCCACCTAGCATTGCCTATCCCAGTCCAGTCACAGGCTTATCGTACTGCATCAGAAGCCTGGCCACGTGTGAAAGCAGCCATGTCATATACGAGCTCTGCTGCAATCATTAAATGGCATTTTATATTTGTATGACTACGAACCAGCTGACCAGCAGGATGAATAGCTGCCATCAGACTGTGGCCAAAATCAAAGTAGACCACCCCGTAGCACAACATGCAGCTGAACATAACATGTTTGTTTGTTTGTTTTGTAAATAAAAACCACCTTTTCTTGTTGTGCTATATTGTATTTCTCCCAGACGCATTTTGCCTTTTTCACTTAAAGGCATTGTCAGTGAGAGAGTTCATCCCACTGATGATGCCTTAAAGTGAAAAAGGTGAAACATGTCTAGGAGAAATAAAATATAGTGCAGCAAGAAATGGTGGTTTTTATTTACAAAACAAATATTTCTGTGCTTGCTGAGGAGGATGCCCACACAAACAAACTCATTATAACATGTTTGATTTCAGTGGCTGCTTCACAACCTGGTCCATCTGGATCCTCCTCTCCACCATCAGCTTTTCTTAACTGTGTAGAAAGGAGTTATCCTTATAATGCTTTCTCCACTCCTGAAAGTGTCCCAATCTCAACCTACGGTAACCTACTGTCCCCACACACTCCACCAAACAGTTTCTGCCCCCTCTGTCCTATTACATTCTTCCTATACTCATCCCCCAACCCTCTCCGTCTGCTGCTCTCTGCCAATGCACCTGCCCTTCTTCCCCTTCCCACTCCTCTCCTTTTTCACTCCTTGTCCCCCTCACCTCCCCCCAAACCCTACCTCACAGCCTCCCAACACTGTACCTCTTGTCAGTCTAGTCACTGCATGCTCCACCAGACAGTGCTTTCTCTCTCCTTATTGTATCCCCATATTCTGTAACCCCCCCACTCCACCCCCATACCTCCAGATTGCTGCCTCTATTCTATATGGCAGTTGTATGCCGTTTATGTGTGTTTGTTTCCTTTTCTGAAGAAAGCTTTGGTCAAAAGCTAATTGCGTAACTGTCTTTTCATTGCTGCCTGTCACCACGTTATCTTTACCATGGCAGCAGTCTATCAGTTCCTTATGTTATTGTAAATGAAAGTGCCTGTTCTTTTTCACCAGAACTAACTTTTACTATGCAGAAATTTAGGTTGTGATGAACATGGGTCCTTCTTCTTAAATAGTGCAGAGTAGTTTCAGAAATGTGTTTTCTGGTGTTTACGTACTGTTATATCAACTCATTCGTTTTTCTTAAGAGTGCCATCTGAATGTTGTGAAATGTAAAAGCCCACAAAGATAACGGAAAATTATGTAACAGTTATATAACAGTTTTCTCTAGATAATATTAGCAGCACCTAATCAAATAATATGCAGCAGCAGTATTGTATCATGGTGGCGGTGACTGTGATTGTGTTGCTGACAGTAATGATAACAGTACTGGTAGTGAGTAAGAATCCTTTTCGGGTATATTTTTTGAGAGTCATTGGAATTTTAGAAACTCAGAACCATCCAGAAATATGTTTGTTAACAAAGTTCTAGTATAATTTTAGATTTTCAAAGTAGTAATTCAAGTGTTGGTGTAACTACTGACAGTACATCAACATAAGTAAATTTATTACAAACTTTAAAACTTATAAAGAAATTACTCTTCAAAATTAGAACATTTAGTTGTTATTGAAAGGGAAATAATGCTGCTGCTTGTCATTTATTGGACTATTGATTTAGTGAAATATAAGGGTTGTTCAGGAAGTAACCTCTGTTTGGCTGTAAATAAAAAACTTGCATAGAAAAAACATTACATACACCTGGAAAATGCAGCTTTGTGCTCTTTTTCAACGTAATCAGCATTTAAATTTAAGCATTTGTCATAGTGTTTCAATAATTTCCAAATGCCTTCTCCATAAATTGCTACCACCTGGGCGTGTAGCCAATTTTTCAGGCATTTGGAAGTTCATCATTGTTGAAGCACTGTGATGTAAGCCACTTCTTCATGAGAGCAAACAGATGAAAATCACATGGCACAAAGTCTGGGCTGTATGGAGGATGATAAAAAAAATCCCCTTTGAATTGCTTGAGGCTCAGAAGGCCTACCATTCCTCTCTTCGTAATGAATGCTTGTTCTACCACTTTTAAAAAACCAGACCAATTGCTGCAGAATACCTTAACTCATAATGTTTGGACCATACACAGTACACGGTTGACAATGAATGTCTACTGCTGAAATGTTTTGCACTGAAAGAACTCCTACTGCTGCTCACACTTCACATTTTTCAGGATTTTTAATTACAGTACTCATATTTTGGGGTGACAACAAGCAAAATCGTGAATGAATGAGGTTCACACATTCACATCTGGACGCTTATTGAATCAGAGAACATGCAAATATGACAGTTTCAGTACTCTGCGCACAAATACTAGTGCCACATGACTGTAGAAATGTGGCTACTTTCTGAACTGCCCTCATATTCTTGAAGGGTATATATCTTTAATTCTAAAAGTGCAGATTTATGTTTTTACTGTTGTTTCTTTTGATGGTCATTTTGTGCCTTATTATCTAATATTCCTGAATGTTTTTCATTGTATTGTATTGTATTGTATTGAACCTTCTTTTTTTTTTCTTTGATTGTATACAGCTTTCTGCATCGACATGATGAAGCATTTTCTACAGAGCCTGTTAAGAATGTTGGAAATGGATGGCCCATTGGATTCTTTCATGTTCAAAATGTTAGTACAATTTTTTAATTATCTATTGAATGTTCAGTAATATTGTATTTCATTTTTTTCATAACAGTCTGAGAATTGTTCATTTGTGTAGGAATATTAATTGAGAAAAAATTTTACATGTGAACTTTTTTCATTATTCTGCTTCTAATTTGATGTTTTTTAAGTGCCTCTTGTTTCTCTCCGCATTTTTTGACTTTTTATATCAATACAGCCATGTTTTTTTCTGTTCAGTGCTGATGTTATTGGGTTAATGTTATTATTTGACATACGGTATTCAGATTAAGATTCTTTATTAGTCATTTGACATAAGTATGTAAAATAGAATTCATCACTACACTCAAGTAATAGTATTAATATTTTTTTTAATATGAAATTTTGCATAAATAGTTACAATGTTATACTCATATTGTTGAACGATATGATAAGTTTTATGATACTTTTTTACATGATTACAACCTTTTTCAGATAACAGTTACAGTAACAAAATCATTTATAGAATACTTAAAGACACAGCCTATTGTATTTGAAGTTTTTGGCCACTATCAGAAGCACCCACTTCATAGAGATGCAAAGCAGGATGGTGGACAGTTGTAAGTACTTTCACTTGTCAAATGTATAATAAATTCATAATTAGTAGAATTGTTAGTACATCAATAAAATTTATTTTGCAGTGTTCGACAGCCACCAAAGCGTATGCTTCCGCCATCAATACCAATTAGCCAGCCTGTACGGTCGCCAAAATTTGGAGTATTACCATCACCTTGTACTAGTCATGTACATGCCAAGTATGATGTTCTTGTTTGGTTTGAAATTTGTGAATTAGGTAAATATTGTTACTTATATATGTTCGTATGACTAAAGTAGTTATAATAAATATACTTGTACTGATACAGTCCAGTTTGTGTTATACTTGTTCAGTTTCAAACTCTCTGAAATTTCTGGTTCTGGTTACAGCACCTAATGGTGAGTACGTGCCAGCAGTTGTGGATCATAGTGATGATCTCCCTTGCCGTGGTCTGTTCTTACTCCACCAAGGTATCCAGCGCCGTATTCGCATTACTATTGTACATGAGCATGCTGCTGAACTTCGATGGAAGGAAGTTAGAGAACTAGTTGTTGGTAAGTTACCCTTTAATGATAATACCTGTTCAGTGTTGTGTTTGGAAGAGTATTTGGCGATTTGTACAGTCAAATCAATCACAAGGCAACATGCAGCACTTTCAATGAAAAGGCTCATTCTGAAATATATACTGTAAACCAAATTTTCCAGATTAAAAGTCGCTTCCCCACATAACAGAAAAAGTAACTATAGAATTATTATCGAAGCAGTTCTGGAGTAAGCCTATAGGGAACTTTCACAATTTCAGTTTAAAAACAATATATTTCTGCTCAACAGTGTCACACTTCAATATCAGTATTACTGCTTGAAAGGCCTACCATTTCTAATAGTTGTCAACTGGATGACTCACATGTAGGATTAACTAACATGTTACAGTCATAATTACATAACAAATTCAATCTATGAGGGTTGAACTTTAATAGTGGCAACTATTTATTTACAGCTCATACAAAATAGATATTTCAAAGTTTTACTGACCTTCAAAATAATCACCAGCATTGTGTATAACCCATTGCCAGTGATGTGGAACTCGTAGAATACTCTTAGCAGTTTCATTGTGTTTACAGTTCGAGCAGCACGGTTATTGCCTGACGAATTTTGTAGCAGTTCTGAAGCAAATACCATGAAGTGTTTCCTTCAGTTTATAGATCGAGTTGAACTCATGAGGGCTTAAGTCAGGGTAGTGCAGTAGGTGGTATAGCACTTAGCGCAGCCCCATCAGTCAAACATATCAGTAACAGCCTGCACTGTACATGCTTGAGCATTTTCCTGCAAAATGATGGTCAGGTCCTGCAAGAAGCGTCATCACTTCTGTCTCTAAGCTGGTCATAGGTTGTGTTCCAAAAATAAACAGCATAGAGGCAGAAGTGATGACGCTTTCTGCAGGACCTGACCATCATTTTGCAGGACAATTCTCAAGCATGTACAGTGCAAGCTGTTACTGATTTGTTTGAGATGGGGCTGCTAAGTGCTATACCACCTAGTGCACTCTGCTGACTTAAGCCCTCATCAGTTCAACTTGATTTCTAAACTGAAGGAAACACTTCACGGCATTTGCTTCAGAACTGTTACAAATTTGTCAGGCAATAAACCACGCTGCTTGAACTGTCAACACAACTGGCACTGTTGAGTATCCTATGACTTCCACGTCACTGGCAACAAGTTGTACGCAATGCTGGTGACTACCTTGAAGGTCAGTAAAACTTTGAAACATATATCTATTTTGTATGAGCTGTAAATAAATAGTTGCCACTATTAAAGTTCCAACCCTCGTATATGTAAACTTATACCTTACAAAAATAATACCAACTTACCCATGATAGTGCAATTAAAACTTTTAATGACAAGGATGCACAGAACACTTAATTTAAATCTCAACACTGGTCACATTGTGCATATCTAAACTACACTGTTGATTTCATTTGGATTTGCACACCTGTTCCAAGAAACAGAATTGACAACAATAATGAAACAGGACTCATTCACTCATGCACTCACGTCATCTCAGCCTAATATCATTCACAATCACACACATTTAATAAATGTGAAGTCAAATATTTAAATAATGAGCAGCAACAGTGCAATGATGCAGTTACAGTCCCCCCTAATTGAGTGCTCAGTGCAAAATGTCTTAACCAATTTCATAACTTTTACTATTGTATCTTGCATGCTTTTCTAGGAGTTCGTAATGTCAAAATAATTCACCAGTGCAGAGGAATTATTTGTTGAAATCAGTAAATAACTCTGCTTGAATACAAGTTTTAGTTTTGTAAACTGACATCATATATCACCTTTCGAAACGAGTGCCCAAATTTGCAATGAAAATCTAATTACTGTCCTGCAAATAGCTCAGAGGCAGTGCATTACCAGAATTGTTAGTTTGATGAAGTTGCAATTCACACTCTCAGCCTTGCGGTTGTCAATGTACCTCCACTCATTTGCATATCTATCTCTGTCAGGTTGTACCTCCCCTCAGACAAATGAGCAGTTACCTATGCTCATTGCAGGTTCAGTCCATGCCAAGTTACAGAATGGCTAACAACAACTATGACCACAATGTCTTTTTCATCACAAGACATCACGTGTTTCAGTGTCTTTCACCCAACTCTCCCATCTGCACACAGCGCATTAACATCATATTTTTAAAGTGACAACACTTGACCATTAGTGCTGATATTATTTTGCCATTCTGCATTTCTCTGTCTTATTACACTTTGGAATATTAATGTTTGTAAGGCTAACATTTTTATCTTCTGCAATTAACTATTTAATTACAGATTGAAATATTGTTCGCTGAAGATAAATAGGAAGAATGCAAAATATTACACAGCAGATCATGTATGAGAATTGCATAACACTTCAATTACAAGATTAACAAAAAATTAATTTAGCTGTTTCATTAGACACCTACAATCTGATTTCTGCAGTTTATTTATTGAAGCTTCAGTAATGTTATTAGGTATTTAATGTTTATCATGCATGCTTGCTGAAATAGCAGATATAATTTTTGTGATGTTACAGTGAACCCTGAAATTTGTTATCACCTCGAGAATTGTTTGAAAATTCCAACATAATTTACTTGTGCCTGGAACTTTGTTATTTGCTTGTAAGAACCATTGCCAAATGTATCATCTCCTATTTATTTTTCTTGCATTTTAAAGGTTACTTCATCTTGCTGCTACTTGCACAGTTCACATAAGCTTTCCTTTAGATATTATTGTCTATGGCTGAGTGACCATTGCCTTCTGTTTTTGCCGTTGAGATAAAACTGATATAGTGTTTTCAGACCAGTGGGCTCTTATTTGGCCCTGAAGAAATGTATGTTTTCAGGGGGCCTTGGTTTGGTATGCTTTATGGTTACAGAGTTGAGCAAATACACCAAGACTTCTTTAAAAAAAATTACACAGCTCGCCCTCTCCCTCCCTCTACTCCCCCCCCCCTCTCTCTCTCTCTCCCTCCCTCCCTCTACTCCCCCCCTCTCTCTCTCTTTCTCTCTCTCTCCCTCCCTCCCTCTACTCCCCCCTCTCTCTCTCTTTCTCTCTCTCTCTCTCTCTCTCTCTCTCTCTCTCTCTCCCCCCCCCTCTCCCCCCCCCTCCTCCTCCTCCTCCTCATGTTTCTTCTGACTGGTTTGATGTGGCTCACCATGAATTCACCTCTTTATCTCAGAGTAGCACTTGGACGTGCCATCCTCAATTATTTGTTAATTTCATCCCAATCTCTGTCTTTCCCCACAGTTTTTACCCTCTACAGCTATCTCTAGTACAACACATGCCATATTATCGTGTCCCTTAAAATAGTCAGTGTGTTCTGTGTTTTCCTTTCTTCACCAATTCTTCAGATAACCACCTTATTTACTGCCTTATCAGTCCAAGCTCTTTTTGTTCCAGAATTGTATGATAGTTGGGTACCAAAGAATATGGAACGTCAACACAAAGCTTACGCATGGAAGCAGCATAGATTGTTCTGCAGTTATCTCTGGCTGGACAACTTGTCTGCATAGTGGTAGTAAAATATGTGTAGACGTCTTCCTCTTGAACCAGTCTATTTGTGAAAACCGTATCAAAATCCCTACAGCAGTTCCTGAAATTCACATCCACACACAGCCAGGAAAACAGGCTGGGGGTCTTTAATTAATAGTACGCACAGAATACAATAAGCTATTTGATAGGATCTTGGTGATTAAATAGCTGCTCTCCCCTGTCCCTTGTTGGGTATGCCCTTGCACAACAGTGACAAGATATGGACTTATGCCACAGACTGGTTCTTACCCTTGACAACAAAGTACTATGATGGGAGAATAGAGAGATTGATACTATGGTCCTACAAGCACTTCAGTCCCAGTGGTGAATGTTTTAAGCAGAATAACTGATGTATGCAGTAGCCCAGTGGATGTTTTCTTCTCTTTAACAATCTGTAGAAAATCGCTTTCTGGTTAAGTCTTATATTTCAATATTGTATTTCACTATTTGTAAGTGGTCATTTCAGGTAACATTTAAAGTCAAATGATACTTGAGTGGTTTACACGATTAGAGATGACGGAAAATATTTATTTGAAGGAAACATTCAATTTTATTTCTGCAAAGAGATCCCACAGGGTATTGTTATACTGCCAGGTACACACCTTCATTTCAGATGCAGTGGGGCTTACTAGACCTTACAATTTTCAAAAACTAAAAGTTATAGACAGCTCTATACTTTGCTTCTTAACACAGAGGAATAACGACTCACATGCCCATATTGAGAATGGTATTGAAGGATGTTTGTCACTGCATTTATCCCCAAAATGGACAGTAATTAGATTCACAGTCACGACATGTAAAATGAAGCAATAACTATGTGTAGAGTCATGAAGTCAGAACTGAATGTATACAAGCATGATAACATTCAATGGTAAGGATCATATCATAGACAAAGTACTGTCAGGCTTGAAGCTGAATGGATACATTATTAGTTTGCTACAAATTGTGCAGAAATTTAAAAAAAAATAAAGTGTTCAAGTAATTACTAAAAATTAATCGTAGAATTAATCTGCATTCTGCAATGCAACTTCATTTTAATTTGATACTGTAAGCTGATCTGAGATACAAACCAAAACTGTGCTTTTTTCTTTTGCGAACACTGGAGATTGGAAAGTATGGTGGTAGTTTATTGGTGACTGAAAAACTAAAGTGGGCCTGGATAGCACAGCTGGTGAGAGAAAAATGAGGCTCATGATTCAACTTCTGTTTTTGCACAGTGTCTTAATTTGTTGGGAAGTATCAATTAGGCACAGCTTTTGATACACTTTTAAGAAATTCTGTGCTTTTTTTTAACAAAATTTTAGTATCTCAAAGAAATAAGAAAGGACTGTATGTACATGGAAAAGACAATGGACATGAAAATTAATTTTTAAATTATCTCCTAAGTTGTTTAGAAGTTTGAGTCTAAACTGTAGCTGCAGGAGTGAGTGTTTGGACATCTGTGTGATTTTGTGTGTGAATTTGAATGTCTGTACTTTTGATAGAGAAAGAGCAAGAGCTTGAAAGCTAAAGTAAATACTATAATCTGCTGAATGTTTCCAAGTGGCACAAATCAGTAAGTTATTGGTGAGTGGTTGCCTTTCCTTTATGTTAGGTAGAGTTCCACCCAGGAATTTCCATGAATGTTGTGTGTTGTTTGAATGTTCATTTTTTCATAAGGGGAAGGGATTAAGTTTTGGGTTTTGCATCCTGCCTGTTATTCAATCATTACAGACAGAGCACAGACACAGATAGGATATCTATGGAAAACAAAACATAGTGTGATTTTGTAAAGGAACTATCCCAACATTTGCTGTAATCGATTCAGGTTACCCGTCAGAAGCTTCAATTTGGATTGCTGGTTGTAGATTTGAACACCCCCCCCCCCCCCCCCCCCCCCCCTGTTCGTTAACATGAGGTCAGTGCCTTAACCATTGCACTAATGTGATGTTTTCTTGTTGTTAGTCAGTTAGTTACTTGGTCCACAGATCTTTTAAATTGTTATTTTATCACTACGATGTGTAACAAGTCACTTTACAGGATTTGCAGAGTATCCCTTTTAGAAGACACTAAAGTCTATTTTCTCTGTTATTTCAGAAGATATTTTCAGTTTCATTTTTGTTATGTGTAGCTGAAGTCAGCCCAAATAAATACGGCTCATCATGTCTTTCATCTGACTCTCAGTGTTGACAGAAAGTGTTCTTTCCATTATGAACAAAATGATTTTATTTTTATTATTTAACAACATGCCCCATTACACACTATTTGTAATACTACATGTACATATTTGTGTGTGTGTGTGTGTGTGTGTGTGTGTGTGTGTGTGTGTGTGTGTAAAAAAGTCAGTATTAACATTAATTGACATATTTCTCAGTTGTCGTCATGCAGCTACACTTAAAAACTAGTTTTTATCAGAATACCAGTTTTTAATATAAAAATTTGTGTGTAGAATAGAAGGAGATGTACAGGAAAAATGATTTTAGGTTAGATTTAAAACCTAGTTTGCTACCTACCAGATATTTTATCATGTTGCCACATAATGAACTCCTTTTTGAGCCACTGACAGCTTTAACAATGGGTAATAAAGGTTATTTTTCCCTTAGGTTCATAGATATGGTCATCACTGTTCTTCTCAAATTGTGATGGATTATTTATGATGAATTTCATTAGCGAATATGTGTTGTGATTGTGTAGTTAAAGACTAACTCCTTGAAGAGGTGCCTACATGGCAACTGTAGGTTAACACCACATAAACTTTTGTTCTCTGTGCTTAGACTATTGTTTGTGTCTAGCATTACAACACAACTGGCAATGAGTCTGCTGTTGACTTCCACATGCTCAGTCTGTTTGCTATTTCATCAGTTCTCGTGGCCACAGTGGCAGTGTCCAATTTCTCATCAAGCAGCAGCAGGCTCTTACAGTTGCTATCACAAATTTGTCAGCCACATCAACTATGCAGGCGTCTATGCTGTTGGCATACCCTCCGCCTTTCCCACTTATGTTCTGGATTGATATCATCCATATATAGATATGTGGTTGATGTCCTTTGTTTTATTGATGAATCATCAGCAAAAATTGACTGGTTCTATGAAAATATAAACACAATACACAAAAAGAGAATATTCACAATGAAAACAAACAACCAAATAAACTTAATAGAAGCAACCATTAAAAAAACCTAATAAACTTCTTAGATACAACCATTAAAAAAGGAAACAGGATAGCTTTGATTTTACTGATAGTTGTGATTTTACTGTGAACCTGCAACACTGATAGAATCATACATCAGACTTCAAATCACCCACACTCAGTGAAACATCTGATACGTGCTTAGACACTCACCACAGTACCATTTAGCACAGAAATCTAACAGAAACAGTTAGACATCTACATACAAATAACAACAAAGAATGGGTACAATAATAACATAGCCATAAAATTATGCAAAGAAAATTAAATAACAAATACGGTCAATAAACACAACACATACATAGTTACAAACAACAACACAATAAAACACCACACAAAAGAAGCACACACAATGATAGAACAACAACAGCACAAAGAAAGCATGATAACAAGACCAGGGTGGCTACTAAACAGGAAAAACTGAGAAAGTTGGCAGCTCTTACAAAAATATACTCTAGACACAGAAAATGGCAGTTACCAGTCCTACATTTCGAAAGCAGAGTGGGCACAAGAAAAACTACAAGCCTTTAACCAGTATTCCACATCAGAGAAAGCTGTTTGGTGTACTAATAATGAATTAGATGCTGATAACATCTGTCACTTCAGAAATTTCCACATTTTCTAGAGATATAAGAAGCTCCTCTATCTTGTTTTTCAGTCCCCTAATGTTCTGATGAAACAAACTAATTTTACTTTTGTGGAAACTGTTACATGTATTATGGTCCTGTTGTGTTATAATTTTATTTGATACTATCTGTCTATAACCTGACTCTAACCTGAAACATGTTCCCTTCAGTCTCCAGCAGTAACTGTACATGTTCTGCAGGCTTCTCAGATGATCTGTCCTTCTCTCTTATAATCAGCTGCAGGCCACAATTTTTTACATTCTCACCTCTCAATTGCTACAACAGGTGCAGCACATATATGAGACTTGGTTTCAGTCAAAAGAATCCTCTCAGCTCTTTGTTGACATGGCTGACAGCTATGTTAATGCAGGACTGGACATGCCTCTGCAAAATCTCCACAAATCCCACATTAGTGTCTGCTGTTGCTGCTCTGTTTCTTCCATGTCACCTTTAATATTATACTATGAGTTGCTATCCAGGCATTTCCCCACTCTTACTACTATAATAAGTAACTGATCTTTTTCCCTAAACAATAACAACAACAATAATTATTATTATAATAATAGCAGCATATGTCTTAGTTGTAGTGTACAAAATTTTGTACAGTGCCACAGTCGCAACGTGCATGAGTCTTGGGTCCCTAGCTGTGGTAGTAGAATGAGTCAACAACACAACTGAAAAATATAATTAGTTCAGTATACTTGGAAACAAAATGGTAAGAGATGTTTCCTTTATGAGCCAGGATAAGCCATGGATTTTTTCATTGAAAATAAATCTGTCAATGTAGACCCAGTTTTATGTACTGTCTTGTGCATGGGTGTCACCAGCACTATATGATTGGGAACTGGGGAGGGGGGGGGGGGTGGCAGTAGAGAGGGCATAGATCTCAAGACGGTCTGAATGGGACATCCCTTGAAAACAAGTTGAAAAAATTAGGACCTGAAACCACTTTGTAGCGTTCTGGATGCCTCAGACCATATATTTCAGCAACACTTGAAATATAAAGGTAACACATGAAGACCATTTTTTAAATACTCTATAAATATGATTATTAAATCTGGTTTAAGAAAATAAAAATAATCTGCCAGCAAAAACAAATCAATGTATTTGGTAGTTTAAAGTAGAAGCCTGTACTTCTCAGACATGTAGAATACTGGGAATTTATTACTGTACAAGAATATCATCCAAAAATTCACATTGCAGAGGTTTCTTTTCCTGAGTGATGCAGATGAAGCCATATTGGCTAAATTGCTAGTTTATTGTAAGCCCCTAATGTAGGGAAGAATTTAGGCTATATTTAGATCAGTTAAAAAAAAACTGATAAATTCCTATGGACTAAGTGTTCTACTACATTGTGTCTGTGCGCCTAGGCATTGAGGCAAACAGAGCTTGGATGGCGTGTACAGGTACAGCTGCCCATGCACCTTTAACACGATACCACAGTTCAGCAAGAGTAGTGACTGGGCGTATTGTGACGAGCCAGTTGCTCAGTCACCATTGACCAGACGTTTTCAATTGGTGAGAGATTTGGAGAATGTGCTGGCCAGGGCAGCAGTCGAACATTTTCTGTATCCAGAATGGCCCGTACAGGACCTGCAACATGCGGTTGTGCATTATCCTGCTGAAATGTAGGGTTTCTCAGCAATCAAATGAAGGGTAGAGCCACACATCTGAAATATAATGTCCACTGTTCAAAGTGCTGTCAATGCGAACAAAAGGAGACCGAAACATGTAACCAATGGCACCCCATACCACCACGCCTGGTGATACGCCAGTATGGCAATGACGAATACACGCTTCCAATGTGCATTCACTGCGATGTTGCCAAATATGGATGTGACCATCATGATGCTGTAGACAGAACCTGGATTCATCCGAAAAAATGACATTTTGCCATTCGTGCACCCAGGTTCGTCGTTGAGTACACCATCACAGGCGATCATGTCTCTGATGCAGCGTCAAGGGTAACCGCAGCCATGGTCTCTGAGCTGATAGTCCATGCTGCTGCAAACATCATCGAACTGTTCATTCAGATGGTTGTTGTCTTGCAAACATCCCTATCTGTTGACACAGGGATCGAGACGTGGCTACACGATCCGTTACAGTCATGCGGATTAAAATGCCTGTCATCTCGACTGCTAGTTATACAAGGCCGTTGGGATCCAGCACGGCGTTCCGTATTACCCTCCTGAACCCACCGATTCCATATTCTGCTAACAGTCATTGGATCTCTACCAATGCGAGCAGCAATGTTGCGATACGATAAACCGCAATCGCGATAGGCTACAATCCGACCTTTATCAAAGTTGGAAACTTGATGGTACGCATTTCCCCTCCTTACACGAGGTATCACATCAACATTTCACCAGGGAGTGCTGGTCAACTGCTGTTCGTGTATGAGAAATCGGTTGGAAACTTTCCTCATGTCAGCACGTTGTAGGTGTCGCCACTGGCGCGAACCTTGTGTGAATGCTCTAAAAAGCTAATCATTTGCATATCATAGCGTCTTTTTCCTGTCGGTTAAATTTCGCGTCTGTAGCACATCATCTTCGTGGTGTAGCAATTTTAATGGCCAATAGTGTTTATATATTAATTGACTTGAACTCTCTTTATAGCAATGCCTCTTGACACATGTGCTATCTATAGCATTATTATTATACCAACACTGGATTGTTGCAAGGCATTTGATTGTTCTTGCCTCTCGGCCAACCTCCCCTCCACTCCCTTTGAACTTGCAGCAAGACCAAGCAGATTCATGCTTACATATGCTAGTCCTTCATCACTCATTTTCGTACCAACTCGTTTCATTAAAACTTGTAGTTCTGTCTTTATAGTGAATAATATAAGTGAATTCGATTTACTGGCACATTAGTAAATCCTGCTAACCATTAATTCTTACTGTATATGAACTTTTAGTGCGTGTAATTAGTTTAGCATGGATATATTCGTTCAGTGGTGTCATTTTTTGTCAACTAAGACTCAACAAATTAAAATTGCTTTTCAAAAAATATGAGGGGTGGCATGCGTCGACACCACCCCCTCCTTCCCTGTGCCCTCCTGGTGGTGATGCCCATGGTCTTGTGTGTAATAAATGGGTTCATGAACCACATCTCCACAAGTAGTGTCTTAATATGTTCTCCACAGGAAGTGCATGGAACATGTTTATCAGTAGTTCGTAAGTACTGGAGAAGCCAGATTAGTATAGCTAAGCAGATAACTGTCATTGGGACAGCCTGACAATTTGTGCTTTACCACACAATAACAAGAACCTCAGCAGTTCATTTCCAGCTTCATAACTTTCTGACTTTGGGTGTAGGTATAATTTTGTCCTATATTTCTTTAAGTAATGCACACTACCTTCATTGATTCAGTTTATGGTTATTTGATGATGATGATGATGATGATGATGATGATGATGATGATGTCTTGCTATTATTAACTACACCTGAAGATAGTTTGTCCTATAAACAGTGGGGATCTGATTGCTGAGGTTTATTGTATCTTGCCAATACCACTTCTTTTCAATAGGATAATTTGCAGAAATCTTTCTCAGCAGTATTTGTATGAGAAACAATATGTGTGTTGTGGATTTGAAGTGAATTTCATGGATTGTGTTGTGAAATACAGAACATATAATACTTACAGTTATCTGTTTCGTGTATCCGGAAGTCATCAGCTTCAGATGCCGATTTAGTTATCATGACTTAATTTTCCTGTTTCCATGCATTGTTCAGGTAAATGCCAAAACTGTTCCTTCTGGCAGGTGTGTGTGTGTGTGTGTGTGTGTGTGTGTGTGTGTGTGTGTGTGTGTGCCGGCCGCGGTGGTCTAGCGGTTCTAGGCGCTCGGTCCGGAACCACGGGACTGCTACGGTCGCAGGTTCGAATCCTGCCTCGGGCATGGATGTGTGTGATGTCCTTAGGTTAGTTAGGTTTAAGTAGTTCTAAGTTCTAGGGGACTGATGACCTAAGATGTTAAGTCCCATAGTGCTCAGAGCCATTTTTTTTTGTGTGTGTGTGTGTGTGTGTGTGTGTGTGTGTGTAATACCTGAAAATGAGAACAAATATCAGTATAAATGTGTTGATTTGGTGTGAATTTTTAAAGGTGTTAAGTCCACTGTTCTGTACACAGGTCGGATAAGAAATACACCTGAACCGGAAGAGGAAGATAATGATAACTCCGTGCTGTCTTTGGGCCTCTTCCCTGGAGAATATGTGGAAATTCCTGGGGATGACCGTTCCATGTTCAGGTTTGAAGCAGCATGGGACAGCTCTCTGCACAATTCTCCTCTGTTGAATAGGGTTACCTCATATGGAGAACAGATATTTATGACTATTTCTGCTTACCTTGAGGTTAGTATACAGCATTCTAAAAGGTGTTTTTTATGTATGTAAATCATCTTGTAAGATATATATAATCAATATTTAAGTTTCCCATCAATTAATTTAATAAAACATAAAATAGAGAAAAAGGCAGTGACTTACCTAGTGGATTGATGTGTGGAGCACAGAAAAATGTAACAGAAAACAGAATTCACACTAGCTTTCAAGCACTAGCTCATTTCTAGCAAAAGTACACACATTCACACTCAGACACCCAAAAGCACATCCCGTGGGCCACAGCAAAACTAATTCTTGACACTCAGTTATTGAAAGCAATTGCCTGAGCTGATGGAAGTTGGGTCTGCCATGTAAGCAGGAGATCCCAGGTTTGAGTCCCAGTCAGGATACACATTTTCAACTGTCACTGTTGACATATATCAACGCCTGTATGCAGCTATTTCATTGTAATTTCATTCTAACGAGCTGCATGGTCACCAATGGTATCTGTTCTTTCAGACATGTTCGAAGAGAGAGAGATAATTCACACATTGGTGGAGGAAATGTGGTTGGAGAAAACAGTGCAGCACAAATTGGATGGTGGAGGAGTGGTGTGGACAGAAGAGAAAAAGGAAGACGTAAGGAGAGGCAGTGGGAAC
This sequence comes from Schistocerca cancellata, assembly GCF_023864275.1. NCBI lineage: Eukaryota > Metazoa > Arthropoda > Insecta > Orthoptera > Acrididae > Schistocerca > Schistocerca cancellata. The sequence continues at coordinate 831,209,272 of NC_064627.1, read as the reverse complement.
TGGTTAGCAGAGGTTTAGTCCAGGGAGATTGTGAGAGCACAGGATATACTGAAGAGACAATTCCCACGTATGCATTTCAGAGAAACTTATGCTGGATGGGAATATCCAAATGCCCTGTATAGGGAAGCAGCTGTTGAAGTCATTAGTGTTGTGGTGCACAGCATGTTCGGCAACTGGGTGCCAAGTTTGCCACAGTTTGGTAGTGTCCATTCATTCAAGCAAACAGCTGGTCATTTGTTATGCCCAGATAGAATGATGTACAGTAGTTGCAGCATAGCTGATATATAAGATGGCTGCTTTCATATTTGGTCCTGCCTTTTATTGGGTACAAAATGCCTGTAACTGGATTGCAGTAGGAGGTGGTGGGTGGATGTAAGGGACAGGTCCTGCAACTGGGCTACCCACAGAGGAATGATCCATGGGCTGCAGGATTGGGAGTAGGATGGCACCCCATGGGTAATTCATTTGTGGTCATGCCCCCAGCTCCCTCTAGTACCATGGAAGTCATTCCCTCATGTCTTAGCAGATGTCCTATCATCCTGTCCCTTCTCCTTATCAGTGTTTTCCACATATTCCTTTCCTCTCCGATTCTGCGTAGAACCTCCTCATTCCTTACCTTATCAGTCCACCTAATTTTCAACATTAGTCTATAGCACCACATCTCAAATGCTTCGATTCTCTTCTGTTCCGGTTTTCCCACAGTCCATGTTTCACTACCATACAATGCTGTACTCCAGACGTACAACCTCAGAAATTTCTTCCTCAAATTAAGGCCGGTATTTGATATTAGTAGACTTCTCTTGGCCAGAAATGCCTTTTTTGCCATAGCAAGTCTGCTTTTGATGTCCTCCTTGCTCCCTCCATCATTGGTTATTTTACTGCCTAGGTAGCAGAATTCTTTAACTTCATTGACTTCATGACCATCAATCCTGATGTTAAGTTTCTCGCTGTTCTCATTTCTACTACTTCTCATTACCTTCGTCTTTCTCCAATTTACTCTCAAACCATACTGTGTACTCATTAGACTGTCCATTCCGTTCAGCAGATCATTTAATTCTTCTTCACTTTCACTCAGGATAGCAATGTCATCAGCGAATCGTATCATTGATGTCCTTTCACCTTGTATTTTAATTCCACTCCTGAACCTTTCTTTTATTTCCATCATTGCTTCCTCGATGTACAGATTGAAGAGTAGGGCCGAAAGGCTACAGCCTTGTCTTACACCCTTCTTAATACGAGCACTTCATTCTTGATCGTCCACTCTTATTATTCCCTCTTGGTTGTTGTACATATTGTATATGACCCGTCTCTCCCTATAGCTTACCCCTACTTTTTTCAGAATCTCGAACAGCTTGCACCATTTTATATTGTCGAATGCTTTTTCCAGGTCGACAAATCCTATGAAAGTGTCTTGATTTTTCTTTAGCCTTGCTTCCATTATTAGCCGTAACGTCAGAATTGCCTCTCTCGTCCCTTTACTTTTCCTAAAGCCAAACTGATCATCACCTAGCACATTCTCAATTTTCTTTTCCATTCTTCTGTATATTATTCTTGTAAGCAGCTTTGATGCACGAGCTGTTAAGCTGACTGTGCTATAATTCTCGCACTTGTCAGCTCTTGCCGTCTTCGGAATTGTGTGGATGATGCTTTTCCGAAAGTCAGATGGTATATCCCCAGACTCATATATTCTACACACCAACGTGAATAGTCATTTTATTGCCACTTCCCCCAATGATTTTAGAAGTTCTGATGGAATGTTATCTATCCCTTCTGCCTTATTTGACCGTAAGTCCTCCAAAGCTCTTTTAAATTCTGATTCTAATACTGGATCCCCTATCTCTTCTAAATCGACTTCTGTTTCTTCTTCTATCACATCAGACAAATCTTCACCCTCATAGAGGCTTTCAATGTATCCTTTCCACCTATCTGCTCTCTCCTCTGCATTTAACAGTGGAATTCCCGTTGCACTCTTAATGTTACCACCATTGCTTTTAATGTCACCAAAGGTTGTTTTGACTTTCCTGTATGCTGAGTCTGTCCTTCCGACAATCATATCTTTTTCGATGTCTTCACATTTTTCCTGCAGCCATTTCGTCTTAGCTTCCCTGCACTTCCCATTTATTTCATTCCTCAGCGACTTGTATTTCTGTATTCCTGTGTATTCCTGATTTTCCCAGAACATGTTTGTACTTCCTCCTTTCATCAATCAACTGAAGTATTTCTTCTGTTACCCATGGTTTCTTCGCAGCTACCTTCTTTGTACCTATGTTTTCCTTCCCAACTTCTGTGATGGCCCTTTTTAGAGATGTCCATTCCTCTTCAACTGTACTGCCTACTGTGCTATTCCTTATTGCTGTATCTATAGCGTTAGAGAACTTCGAACGTATCTCGTCATTCCTTAGTACTTCCGTATCCCACTTCTTTGCGTATTGATTCTTCCTGACTAATGTCTTGAACTTCAGCCTACTCTTCATCACTACTATAATGTGATCTGAGTCTATATCTGCTCCTGGATATGCCTTACAATCCAGTATCTGATTTCGGAATCACTGTCTGACCATGATGTAGTCTAATTGAAATCTTCCCGTATCTCCCGGCCTTTTCCAAGTATACCTCCTTCTCTTGTGATTCTTGAACAGGGTATTCGCTATTACTAGCTGAAACTTGTTACAGAACTCAATTGGTCTTTCTCCTCTTTCATTCCTTGTCCCAAGCCCATATTCTCCTGTAACCTTTTCTTCTACTCCTTCCCCTACAACTGCATTCCAGTCGCCCATGACTATTAGATTTTCGTCCCCCTTTACATACTGCATTACCCTTTCAATATCCTCATACACTTTCTCTATCTGTTCATCTTCAGCTTGCGACGTCGGCATGTATACCTGAACTATCGTTGTCGGTGTTGGTCTGCTGTCGATTCTGATTAGAACAATCCGGTCCCTGAACTGTTCACAGTAACACACTCTCTGCCCTACCTTCCTATTCATAACGAATCCTACACCTGTTATACCATTTTCTGCTGCTGTTGATATTACCCGCTGACCCCTACTATATCTAGATTGAGCCTTTGCATTTCCCTTTTCAGATTTTCTAGTTTCCCTACCACGTTCAAGCTTCTGACATTCCACGCCCCGACTCGTAGAACGTTATCCTTTCATTGATTATTCAATCTTTTTCTCATGGTAACCTCCACCTTGGCAGTCCCCTCCCGGAGATCCGAATGGGGGACTATTCCGGAATCTTTTGCCAATGGAGAGATCATCATGACACTTCTTCAAACACAGGCCACATGTCCTGTGGATACACGTTACAAGTAACCAACTGTCTACTCACATGAATAGCCACCACAAAACTGTGGCATACAGCACACTTGGCCACCCAGTTGTTGAACATGCTAAATGCTACAGCAGAAATTATTCCAGCAGCTACTTCCCTAAGCAGGCCGTTTGGATACTCCCTCCCAACACAAGTTTCTGTGAACTACACAGGTGGGTATTGTTTCTCCAGCATATCCAGCAATCTTTCAGTCTCCCTGGTCTAAACCTCCTCTAGCCTTTTCCCTCTGTCTCAACTTGCCTATCCCTTTCTCTCTTTCATCCACACCACTCCATCTCTGTCCAGATTGTGCACTGCCTGCTCCCACCACTCTCCGTCCTCCTCATCCCTCCCCCCACCCATGCAGACATTATCTCCCCCCCCCTCTCTACATATCTCTCTGTCTCCCTCTGCCCCCTCTCCCTCCCTCCCTTCCTCCCTCCCTCCCCGTTTCCATTCCTCTCTCTTCTCTCTACTCTCCCTTTCTCTCTTCATCTTCACCTTCCTCTTTCCCCTCCCTCCCATTTTCCCCCTACCTTTATCCGCTCAACATCTTCCTGCTTGTGTCTGTATACACTCCTGGAAATTGAAATAAGAACACCGTGAATTCATTGTACCAGGAAGGGGAAACTTTATTGACACATTCCTGGGGTCAGATACATCACATGATCACACTGACAGAACCACAGGCACATAGACACAGGCAACAGAGCATGCACAATGTCGGCACTAGTACAGTGTATATCCACCTTTTGCAGCAATGCAGGCTGCTATTCTCCCATGGAGACGATCGTAGAGATGCTGGATGTAGTCCTGTGGAACGTCTTGCCATGCCATTTCCACCTGGCACCTCAGTTGGACCAGCGTTCGTGCGGGACGTGCAGACCGCGTGAGACGACGCTTCATCCAGTCCCAAACATGCTCAATGGTGGACAGATCCGGAGATCTTGCTGGCCAGGGTAGTTGACTTACACCTTCTAGAGCACATTGGGTGGCACGGGATACATGCGGACGTGCATTGTCCTGTTGGAACAGCAAGTTCCCTTGCCAGTCTAGGAATGGTAGAACGATGGGTTCGATGACGGTTTGGATGTACCGTGCACTATTCAGTGTCCCCTCTACAATCACCAGTGGTGTACGGCCAGTGTAGGAGATCGCTCCTCACACCATGATGCCGGGTGTTGGCCCTGTGTGCCTCGGTCGTATGCAGTCCTGATTGTGGCGCTCACCTGCATGGCGCCAAACACGCATACGACCATCATTGGCACCAAGGCAGAAGCGACTCTCATCGCTGAAGACGACACGTCTCCATTCGTCCCTCCATTCACGCCTGTCGCGACACCACTGGAGGCGGGCTGCACGATGTTGGGGCGTGAGCGGAAGACGGCCTAACGGTGTGCGGGACCGTAGCCCAGCTTCATGGAGACGGTTGCGAATGGTCCTCGCCGATACCCCAGGAGCAACAGTGTCCCTAATTTGCTGGGAAGTGGCGGTACGATCCCCTACGGCACTGCGTAGGATCCTACGGTCTTGGCGTGCATCCGTGCGTCGCTGCGGTCCAGTCCCAGGTCGACGGGCACGTGCACCTTCCGCCGACCACTGGCGACAACATCGATGTACTGTGGAGACCTCACGCCCCACGTGTTGAGCAATTCGGCGGTACGTCCACCCGGCCTCCCGCATGCCCACTATACGCCCTCGCTCAAAGTCCGTCAACTGCACATACGGTTCATGTCCACGCTGTCGCGGCATGCTACCAGTGTTAAAGACTGCGATGGAGCTCCGTATGCCACGGCAAACTGGCTGACACTGACGGCGGCGGTGCACAAATGCTGCGCAGCTAGCGCCATTCAACGGCCAACACCTCGGTTCCTGGTGTGTCCGCTGTGCCGTGCGTGTGATCATTGCTTGTACAGCCCTCTCGCAGTGTCCGGAGCAAGTATGGTGGGTCTGACACACCGGTGTCAATGTGTTCTTTTTTCCATTTCCAGGAGTGTATGTGCGGATGGATATGTGTGTGTGTGCGAGTGAATACCTGTCCCTTTTTCCCCCTAAAGTAAGTCTTTCTGCTCACAGGATTGGAATGACTCCTTACCCTCTCCCTTAAAACCCACATCCTTTCGTCTTTCCCTCTCCTTCCCTCTTTCCTGATGAAGCAACCATGGGTTGCGAAAGCTTGAATTTTGTGTGTATGTTTGTGTTTGTTAGTGTCTCTATCAACATACCAACGCTTTCGTTAAATAAATGATTCAGGTGCCTTTTCAATTTTATCGTCATTTAATTGTTCTCCACATGATATAAACAGCATTCTAAAAGACCAACTGTCCAAAGCACATCAAGGCAAAACACACTGAGAGATAACACTGAAACTGAGACGAAAGACTGAGCCCCTTCACCAGTGCTGCATTCCTTTATATACAATTTTAACAATGAATTTCAAAATAACCCATTATTAATTTTAAACAATTTCAATGTTACAATTAAAATTTACAAAACGTAAAGAAACTGATGTTACAGCCAAATAAGGTATAAAATACAATATCGAATGGCATAATTTTTGTAGTATCATCTGTAGTTTTAAATCGTCCGCCCCCAGTAGCTGAATGGTCAGCGTGACGGATTGTCAATCCTCTGAGCCCGGGTTCGATTCCCAGCTGGGTCGGGGAATTTTCTCTACCCAGGGACTGAGTGTTGTGCTGTCCTCATCATCATCTTATCATCCTCATCAACTGCAGGTCACCGAAGTGGCATCATATTGAAAGACCGGCACCCAGCGAACGGTCTGCCCGACGGGGGGCCCTAGCCATACGATTAAATAAATAAATAAATGTATTTTTAAATATGAAAATCAAACTGAATTTTAATTACAATAATGTCTCTTGTATTATTTTAGTTATGTAATTAATTACAATTTGGATTTGGTTACTAACATTCAATGACAGTACAGAACTCGTGCTTTATCCGATTACATACGTAAAATTCACAAACAAGGCCTCAAATTCTGGAAATCTGAAAGTTGTGTGATGTAAACACTTGGAGAGTTAATTAGAAATGTAATTACAAAGAATATTAATTACAGAGAAGGACATAAAAATAATAGCAAATGAAAATACATCACTCGGTAATAACTTTTAAGCTGTTTCTCAAGATAGTGAGGTTTTCTGTTACTGGATTTTTAGTTTATCATTTTGTTAATTAGAATCATTTATTTTTCATGCTAACATTTCTGCAGTCTCTAGTTATTTATTGCTAATCACTTATTACTTCAATTTTCTCGATCTGATATTTAATATGCATATGTACATAATTTTGTTAATGACAACAGTCTATTGACAATCACGAGAATTTATGCCATTACAGAATATTCTATATGTGTTTACAAAGAATAAAAGTTTTTTGGCAAATTGAACTGAATGTTACCTATAAAGATACACATAAAAGGCCTTAGGAAGCACTGAACCGTATGATAAACACACGGATGCATATAAAAAAAAGGTGATGTCAGACACTTCATAAAAATCTTAGGGGAGGCTGTAGCATTATAATATGTCATGTAATTTTTCTGTCACCAACATGTGGGTGGCACCCAATGAAATGTTCAGTATTTCAGAAAGTGATCTTAAGATAATTCATCGATCCTCTCTCACAATGACAGCAGCTGTGTTGTTGTTTTCTTCCATGAGAGCAGTAACTGGAGCACCGGGTCCACCTTCCTTTGAAATTGATTGTCTCCCCTTTTTAAATGTTTTAAACCACCTTAGAGCTATGCTTCAGGGAAGAACAGACTCTCCATAGGCCTCCTGTAACTTTGTATAGGCCTCCACTGAAGATTTGTTGCACATTAAGCTAACAGAATATCATAAGATTAAATTTTAGCGAAAACAGCCCTCATATAACTTATTTGCTGAAGAATGGTACTAATTGGCACAAAATATTACTAATCACAAAAATATACTGAGAGATTTTAGAAACTGTATACTATAATTATATTTAACTGAATCACACATATATAATTGAGAAATATAATTTTGTTTTCAATAAGTAAGTGACAATGTTAATCAGAAATATTGGTGTTCTGAAACTCCAAGTACCATTAATAAACTCATTGAACTCATATTTTCCCATAAAGAACAACATTGTATTAAATTTAATTTTATTGTTATATTCCCCACCTACTTCTCCTCTCTGGAAATACGTTGCTCTCAACTTTTCTAACTTCAGCGTTGATAAACTCATTACTGGTGTCATAAACTCATTACTGGTGTCCAGTCACTTTACATTTCATTCACATTGGTATCACATTTATTTCAGTGTTCTGTTTCTTCATAAATGTAACCTGTTTATGAGAAATAGTTATTTGTTTCCCAGAAATTTTTAATGTCCTTTGTTAGTTTCCAGCATGACTTAAAGGGTTTTTCACCAGTAACACTTTTGTGTATATCTGTATACCTCGTTGTGCTGATCCTCACTTAAGTAGCAATATCTCATGTGAACCGAATGAGGCAACAGATAACAATTTCGTCAGCAGCACTTTTGCAATTTCTTGAGATTGATTGCAGACATACTTCAGAAAAACAGAATAGTAAATACTCAATTAAGTGCCTTTGCATTATCAAATGTGTACATGATGGAGCATATGATGATGATGATGATGATGATGATGATGATGATGATAAGTTATGTTGCCAAAATATTGTGCAGGAACACACGAAAAACTGGTAGCATCTGAGAGGACATCATGCAACTCACCTTTATTTTTCTGCAGCGTTATATTGTACTCGTACATTCCTTTATTTTTCAATTCATGTCCTGGCATCCTTTATTTTTCTGTGTTTACATGTTTGCATTTTCCTCCATATGTTAGTTTCCATGTCTATTTTACTTCATATTTAACGCTCTTTACCACCACCACCTTCCCTCCCTCTTCCCCCCCCCTCCTCCTCCTCCTCCTCCTCCTCCTCCTCCTCCTCCTCCTCCCTCTCCCTTATTATTTTATTCTGTTTGTCCATATTTTGCATTTTCTGTTTTATAATAAAACATAATATGTGCTTAGATACACACACAAACAAACACAAACATACACACAAATTTCTAGCTTTCGCAACCAACAGTTGCCTCGTCAGGAAAGAGGGAAGGAGAGGGAAAGACGAAAGGATTTGGGTTTTAAGGGAGAGGGTAAGGAGTCATTCCAATCCCGGGAGCGGAAAGACTTACCTTAGGGGGAAAAAAGTATACCCGTCCTTTTTTCTCCCTAAGGTAAGTCTTTCCGCTCCCGGGATTGTAATGACTCCGTACCCTCTCCCTTAAAACCCACATCCTTTCGTCTTTCCCTCTCCTTCCCTCTTTCCCGACGAGGCAACCGTTGGTTGCAAAAGCTAGAATTTTGTGTGTATGTTTGTGTTTGTTTGTGTGTGTATCGATGTGCCAGCGCTTTCGTTTGGTAAGTCAAATCATCTTTGTTTTTAGATATATAATATGTGCTTAAATATATATGTTTTTTTTTTTTTGAGCTGGTGTGTTGTTACAAAATGTTCTGCCATCATACCACGCTTTTTCTTTAAAATAATGCTGAACTGTGCATTCTGAGCTTTCTTTGAACAGTTTTGTCTCACCCTTTTGCTATAACTAGAGACTAAAGATAATTACCACAGTAAGAATCCAAATGCTAATTTAAGCAATGTGTTTCTTGCATGAAAATTATTTTAATCTTTGATTCATGCACTTGTGAGACTGCAAATGGTCCTAGTATTATTTTACTGAAAAGGCTAATTTACTTAATTGCTTCATTTATAGCTGGAGAACTGTGGGCGTCCGGCAATTATCACCAAGGATTTGAGCATGATCATTTATGGACGAGATGCGCGAACTGGCCCACGATCACTGAAACATTTGTTTTCTGGGCATTATCGTAATGCTGAGGCAAACCGTCTGTCTGGTGTCTACGAGTTAGTGCTGAAAAGAGCATCAGAAGCAGGTAGTCCAGGTTTGTTCCCCTTTGTCCCAGATTAGACTGTAGGAACGCAGCCAGTACCTTGAACAGAGAAATAACTCTTAACCATTATATAACTGTGACCTCTGTAAGGTGAAGATTAAGCTGTTTGTGGATGAACAGTTAAATGTCTTATTAATGTTTAGAAGCACCAAATGTTGGTATTCATGACTTTAGTTTGATAATTTTTTTGAGAGAATGATACCTATGAGATGCTGCCCAAAATGTAATGACATGTAATATGTAGGTAACATTATTTCCTCTATAGAAACAGTTACACTTCACAAGTCACCATGTGGTGTATAATAAAGAGGATGTATGTTGTCGGAATTATTTTCTTTCTTTGCGTCCCATTCACAAGTGCTTATGGAAAAATAAATGAACCTTTCTGCATGTAATTAATCTCTTTAATTTTATCAGTGTAATCTTTGTGTGTTATGTACACACACATTGTTTCTATGCTGATTTCAGGAAGGAGAATGAGGGTCATCCCATTTATGTACTGTTATAATAATACTTAATTAATACTTAAATAATAATAATAATTATTATTATTATTTCTTGTGGATCTATGGTGTGGTCCAAGTCTTCCAATTGGACATCACTTTGGTGACATGTATTTTCTTAACCTACCCAAGTTACCCAACTTTGGAAAAGGAACATACAGTTTAATGTAGAATCCAAATCGTGGGTCATTTCAGGTGAATTTCCACATCATTGAGAGCCAACTGGTAGGTTAAAATGCAGACTAAAAGACCTGTGTTCCAACAGGGAGTTGATCTCATGAAGTTTTATACTTTACAGCTATACCAGCAGGTCTGACATTACGTACTTCTCCATCAAGGGAATTGTGTACTGTTTAGTTCAGAGCACATAACCATAGAGCAGGAATATTTATGAAGTCACCAAGATACATTGTCTCTAAAGCCACAAGATTTGAGTAAGGTGTGGCTTTTGCCTATGAGTGCCCTGCAAGTTTTGAATGTGATTGCATTGTTAGCACAAACAGATCTCATTCAGTAGCATTGTGGATTTTGTACACACATTTCATAGGCACCATAACAATTTGCATTTGATATTTAGAATGAACTTGGTTTAAAGCAGTGATGAAATGAATCCAAGGTCATTCACGTGTTTGTGACAATTGTCACAGCTTAGAGACCACTGTTCCGTTTGTTATAGGAAAGGAAAGAATAGGCAAAACTGTATTTTAGGTTTTATTCCACATTTCATTTTATTTCCAATTCTCTGTTTTAATAAAATACTCTGTGGCAGCATTGAAAAATGGCTTCCTAGTGTTGCCAAAGTGAATGTGTTCTAACAAACATTTAATTTGAAGCTATATGTATGCAGCATATTAGTGATTTGTCACATTTTGAAATATTTTTAGTGACAATAATCTTCGTTCTTATTTTCTGGTTCGATGTTTTTAACATTCATTCATCCTTAGCAAAACTAAAATCTCCAACTTATAGGTACTAGGACTATAGATTCCTTTTGTAATTACTTTAAAATAAGCACAGTGGTTTGAAGGCCTATGTTCTCTGTCATGAATAAATCATACATGCAGGCAAAAATTGCTCAAATGTTTATACATTTTACAGATCGACTGGCAGGACACTCCAACACTACAATGTAGCACTTGTATCTTACATACATAAATCAGTCCTTTAAGTCTTTATTAGACTGTGCCTTGATATTTGTAACATGTAGAGCCCCACTTATTAGTATGATAACTACTATTAGATATCTGGATTATTTACCTATGAAAAGTAACTTTTACTGCTTTGATATATTCTGACTTGCATGCATAGCAACAACATTTATTTACCAGTGCTGTTACCACTATATAAATGTGTAAAAACAGGACAAATAATTGTCATATTAAAGTTTTGCTCTTAGTGCAAAATGTAAACAAACAGCATATTGATGATGTATGACATTTCTGGTTTGATGAACACACAGAGTTAACAAATGCTAAAATGTTTCATGCAGTCAAAGCTAAAACTTTATCTGTGAGATGTAGTGAGTGTTATCTGTGAAGGATCCCGTTGTGCGATATGTACTGTTGATCAAATGTGTTCAGGCAGTTATATCTGAGTCTTCTTCATAGTACCCATGCAGTGTTTGAAGAAGGGAACAGTAGTAACTTTTAAGCAAAGGAATTTCACATCTTGCAATCTCAAGTCTGGACAGGAAGCATGTTACTGAATGACTTTGACTTAGTCACTAATTTAACATGTGAACATTGTAGGAAAAGACAGAGTGTTACTTACGGTAAAGAAGACACATTATGTTGCAAACAGGCACAAGTAAAAGACACTTACATAAAGCTTTTTGCCACAGTCTTCATCAGTAAAAGATAGTCAAACACTATTTGTACACACAAGCAAGCGCACACCTCATGCGCACATGGGCTGAGATGCTAGAGTTGCTGATCATATGTGCATGAGGTGTGTGCTTGCTTGTATGTATGGATGGTGTGTGTCTCTCTTTTGCTGATGTAAGCTGTTGCTGAAAGCTTTATCTAAGTGTCTTTTAATTGTGCCTGTGTGCAACGTAATGTGTCTTCTTTATAGTAAGTAGCAATCTGTCTTTTTGTACATCGTTGGAGTGTCCATTGTTTAATTTCACACGTGATTCAGAGGAGGATTCGTTTGATGGATCAGTACACTTAGAAGAAATCTCAAGTTCATTTAAGGCTCTCAATGCCCTCACCATCTTTCTCTCAATTTAATTGGATTTCTACATGTTTGCAGTCTTGTGACTTCATTTATATCTGTAGGGCTGCTTTCTCTGCTTACACATCAGATCTTGAGAAAAGCCATTCCAGTATCAATAGTAAAACATATATGCCGATAAATGTACCACACATAATCTACAGTCATTCTCCAACTAAGTGCTTTTTTTTCTAGGCATCTGTACTGACTTTCATCTTAGAAAAAATTTCTTTCACTTCTTTGTGTTGACGAGACTGGTGTGATTATGAAATGATAAAAATTTTCAAATTCTGATTGCAGTTGCCCTTTGAAAATAAAAATGTGATTGCACATAAATGTTCTCATTTTAACCTTACAGTTTCTGAATACCATATTCAATATGACATTTAAGTGATTCCATCATGCCTAAATAAGTTAGATTAGATTTGATGTTGTTATGGTCTCCTGTTTCTTGAAAATATGAAAATGAACTAGAAACTAATCATTCTTAAAACTTTCAGAGTAGCTGAATAGTGGTTTTGACAAACCATTTTTTAAAACCCATTAGTTAGCATGGTGAATACATATAAGTGTGTAGATAATGCCATTGATCGATGAGTACATGTAGTTTTGGGTAGCATCCCATAACAAACAAACAAAAATTAGAATTATAGTGGTGGGGGTATGTAATTTGCCTCTGTGTTTGTCTGTAGCCTGTATTCTTAATCTGTTGCTAACTTTTCTTTAGAAGGAAAGGCTGAGCAAGTTCCCTCAAACCAGAAAAGCAGATCTCACACATAAGACTGTGAGTAGCATGAGGCATCCTCTTAAACTCAAGTGTACTGGCAACACTTAAACTGGTCAAAGACTGGCTGCTTTTAGTTTAGATGTCCCATACCCTTTTTAACAGTAGTACTGGTTTGATGTAGTTATCTTTGTCTAGTGTGTAGAGCAATGTATTAATATTTAGCACTTCTATAGTTAAGTATCAACAGCTTAAATAGATGTTGATTGTGTGTTGAATTTTTAAGATTTGCAATATTATTATTCCTCAATCACAAATAAAAGTTCCATTACTTAATTGTCTATTTGTTATGTGGTGTTAATACATTATGTTTCATGCAAACACACATTTATTTATTTACTTATTTATTTTATTTATCCATCCATTGACAATAAATATTGTATGGATGTTGTCAAGGGTACATGTAAGCCGTTTCAAAGAAATGGGACACAAACAATATATACGTAAAAAAGTACAAAACAAAATAATACAATGAAGTTAATAATAATACAATGAAATTAATATAGCCTATTAATATAGCCTGTTTTTCATAAGGCTTTAGTTTTGTCCTCCCTAAACGGCAAGTCCTTGTATACACAACACTGCTTAAGTATATATTTACATCACACAACAGCTGTCCTTTAAGTATGTAAATGTAATTAATGATTAGATAATAATGATTAGGTACAGATAGAGTATTTTCCATTTTGCCTTTATAAATATCATCAGAAAAAATTTATTGACCTACATAGACATTTACAGAATAAAAACATTGTTCTACTAGAATTTTTTTAAATTCTGTTTTAAATTTGTTATCATCTTCTAACTGCCTAATGTTGACTGGCAGTTCATTGTAGAGTTTTGCACCGATATGGTGCACATGCCTTTGTGTATTCGTTCTTTTTGTTCGCTGAGTATGGAGTGCTGCGCTATTATGGGTATTATAGTTATGAAAGTCAGCATTTGTCTGAAAATCTGCAATGTGGGTCCTGACATACAATACACATTTGTATATGTATAAAGATGGTATAGTAAGTATTATAAGCTTTTTGAATATGGGTTTGCAGTGTGTCTGTGGATGACTGTGAGTTATTATTCGGATGGCCCTCTTCTGCAACAAAAAAAATTGTTTTAGGCCCCGTTATGCAACCCCAGAATATTATTCCGTATGTGGCAAGAGATTGAAAATAGCCGAAATATGCCATTCTGGCACCCTCTGAGGTACAAACATTTGCAATAATTCTGAGGGCAAAACAAGCTGAATTAAGTTTCTGTGCAAGTTTTATTACGTGGTCATTAAAATTTAAGTTTTCATTCACATGAATCCCCAGCAATTTTGTGGATGACATTCTGTCTAAGGCTTTGTCACCCCACACCAGATCGAGATTTACGTTTTGACATCTTTTCCCAAACTGCATATAATTTGTGTTTTTTTTTTTTACATTCAGTGTCAACCTGTTTACATTGAACCAAGAGTGGATGTAATTTAGTACTTTATCAGCAGTTGTTGATAGCAATTACTTTGGTGCACTTATCACACTAGTATCATCTGCAAATATTATTGCTTTGGCTGCATCATCTGAGGTGTGAAAATCATTTATATATACAAGAAACAATATGGGGCCCTAGGCTGCTGCCTTGTGGTACTCCTATATCTACATTTTTTTGCCTCTGATACTGAATTTATTTTGTGGTTGGAGTAAGTTGATGTCAGTCCTACAACCTGTGTTCTGTTTTTTAGGTATGATTCAAACCATTTTTTTCCTGTCCCATGTATACCCAACGCTTCCAGTTTTTCTAAAAGAATGTCCTGGTTCACAGTGTCAAAAGCTTTGGAGAGGTCTAAATTTACTCCAACTACACTATAATCTTTTTCTAGATTTTTGATTATTTGTTCAGTGTAGTGCATTACTGCTGTTTCAGAATTTTTACGTGCTTGGAAGCCATGCTGATTTCTGTTTAGTAAATTATGGTCATTTAGATATTTGTTGATTCGGTGCTTCATCAGTTGTTTTAATATTTTTGAAAATGCTGGGAGGAGAGATATTGGGCGATGGTCTTTTACTTTATACTTGTCTCCGTTTTTAAATAATGGCTTCACTTTTGAAATTTTCAGCCTTTCTGGAAAAGCTCCTTCACTGAATGATAAATTGGCTATGTGTGCAAAGGGCTTTGCAATTTGTGGTGCTGTCCTTGTTATGATTGGCACAGGCACCTCATCTATGCCAGCCGACATTTTGGGTTTTAAGCTTTGTATCACTTTCAACACTTCACCCTCATTTGTTGGCTCTACCCTCATCCTACAAGCTGTTTTTGGATATTCATGTTTTTCTTCGTTTGTAAATTTTAAGCTTAATGAAGATGTTGCATTTATGAAATAATTGTCAGTATAATTTGGCAAATCTTGTTTATTAATATTGATATTTTTAAAATTTTTGAGGCTAATGTCGTGGTTTTCACAACTCTTCCCCGTTTCAGTCTTCACAATACCCCATATGGCTTTTGATTTGTTTTCAGACTGTCTTATAAAACTATCATTACTCATGAATTTTGCTTTAGCAATTACTTTTCTATATACCCTCTTGTAATTCCTGACATATTCTATGAATTGTGGGTCTGTGGATGTTTTCATTTTAGCAATTAGTCTCTTTAGAGTTCCACAGGGAGGTTTGATGCCAACTGTGATCCAAGAACTTGGCTTTGTATTGCCATGTGGCCTGATTTTTGACAGCTTTTTTGGAAAACACATTTCAAAATATCCCATGAAAATGGAAGAAAATGTGTTATATGCATCATTTGTATTTGTTAGGGATAGTACTTCTGCCCAAGGTTCATTAGTTAGCATATATTAGCATAGTGTAGTTAGGCAGTAAATTTACATACATCAGAAACCTCTGACAGTATTTCACACTTGAATGCACTTCACATAATATATGATGTAAACTGGAGTAAAATTCTTCTGTTGAGTGGAAAATACTGGTTATGCTGCACCTTAGTTGCTTGATGTACTGATAGAGGGCAGTCTTGTGTTATGACAGTGTAGTGAAAGGATCATGTTGTTGTATCTTACAAATTTACATGTGCATCGAAGAGGCCATTGGTGAATAATTCAAGCTGAACAGCTAGCAGGGGATATTAGAAAAAAAAATGGAGTTATGTAATTATCATATTGTTCCATCAACATAATCTCGCTCCAATTCTGTGGCCTTATGCCACCGTAATGTGAGATCTGATATGTTTTCATTTTACCACTGTACAGGCCTGTCTGTCAGCCAAGTTCTCGCTGTGATGATAACTTTCCCATTATGGCTGTGGTCTTAGGTTCCTCTTCACCATGATAAATCTGTTTGCATTTTTGTGGCCATGAATACACTATAGTTGTTTCTCTAGTTTTCCTGAAGTTTCACAATAGACTTAAGAGTTGTTTGTTTGGCCATCAGGGAGGACATCAAACAGAATAAATCCTTCAGAGTCCCTGAAGCCTGTAACCATGCTTTACCAGCTGAGATTACTGTCTTGAATTATGTTTTTGAAGGAGATTTTGTGTGGTGCTACTCCATGGATTGCTGTTTTGTTTCAGGCTGAAACTGGCGAATCCATGTTTCATTGCCTGTGACAATTTTTGACAAGAAATCATCACCATCAATCACATAATGAGCAAATAATTTGGCACAGATGTTCTTTCTTTTTGGCATGCGAGTATGCACCACTACCTGCAGAGATGTCAAACTGAGCACTGGGTTGCTTGATTGTTAGTCATTGATTGCCTCAAATAAGAGTTTCTCACCTGCATGGGGTCAGCCTGCACTTGGAAGATCAGAGAAGATTTTCTTCTCCTTATTCTGTTGACAGTACACACTTCAGCCAGTGACTTACTGTGCTTTGATCCACTGCGCGATATCCGTATGCATTCTGTAAAAGCTTGTGAATATTTGTGATGGTCAGGTCTTCCACCAATGTACCTCAGTTGCAGATGCCATTTTGAAAACTGGTTATAGTGCTGCCATCTACCAAGAATTACTGAAAATACATGAGATGATGTGGAAATGTTTAAGGATGTCGCAAACAAAATTACAATTGGTTTGATCCAAAATTGGTTGACAAAGAAAGTGTGTTGTATTACTTTTTGTATCAAAATTGGCTGAGGAAAAAATGTGTTGTTTACTTATTGAATGCCTCTCATACAACATTGATGAAATCTGGATTTCAGCGACGCCACAAACTAACTCCAGTTTTCATAGATATGCTGTGTGATCAAAAGTATTCGGACATCTGGCTGAAAATGACTTACACGTTCGTGGCGCCCTCCATCAGTAATGCTGCAATTCAGTATGGTGTTGACCCACCCTTAGCCTTGATGACAGCTTCCACACTCGCAGACATACATTCAGTCAGGTGCTGGAAGGTTTCTTGGGGAATGGCAGTCCATTCATCACGGAGTGCTGCTATGAGGAGAGGTATCGATGTTAGTCGATGAGGCCTGTCACAAAGTCAGAGTTCCAAAACATCCCAAAGGTGTTCTATAGGATTCAGGTCAGGACTCTGTGCAGGCCAGTCCATTATAATGACATTATTATCGTGTAACCACTCTGCTGCAGGCCATGCATTATGAACAGCTGCTTGATCATGTTGAAATATGCAATCACCATCCCTGAATTGCTCTTCAACAGTGGGAAGCAAGAAGGTGCTTAAAACATCAATGTAGACCTATACTGTGATAGTGCCATGCAAAACAACAGGGGGTGCAAGCCCCCTCCATGAAAAACATGACCACACCGTAACACTACCATCTCTGAATTTTACTGTTGACAGTACATACACTAGCAGATGATGTTCACTGGACATTCACCATACCTACACCCTGCCATTGGATCGCCACATTGTGTACCATGATTCGTCATGCATTCGCCATACCCACACCCTGCCATCGGATCGCCACATTGTGTACCGTGATTCGTCCCTCCACACAATGTTTTCCACTGTTCAGTCATCCAGTGTTTACACTCCTTATGCCGAATGAGGTGTCCTTTGGCATTTACCAGCGTGATGTGTGGCTTTGAGTAGCTGCTCGACCATGAAATCCAAGTTTTCTCACCTCCCGCCTAACTGTCATAGTATTTTCAGTGGATCCTGGATGCAGTTCAGAATTCCTGTGTGATGGTCTGGATAGATGTCTGCATATTACACATTAGGACCCTCTTCAACTGTCGGCGGTCTCTGTCAGTCAACAGACAAGATCAGCCTGGACGCTTTTGTGCTGTATGTGTCCCTTCACGTTTCCACTTCATTATCACCTCAGAAACAGTGAACCTAGGTGTAGTAGCCACCAGAAAGATCGCGGGAGGCGCACATTGGCACGGCACGTCACGGACGGTAGTTGCCGCCAGTAGAGTCCCGTCCACCAGAGGGCACGCGAGAATTCGGACGCGACCTCTGCCGGCGTAACAACAAGAACAACAACAACAACAACTCCGGCAGGACAGGCCGTGCGCAGTCAGTCAACATCGGGCATGCCTAGGACACAGTCCCGGTCTACGCTAAGTGAAGTGCGACGTAACGTGAACAGTGTTACTACACAATTGGCGACGAGTAGGGTCGTTCTTTCGCGTGTTGCGTCGTTGTTCCGGTTTCGCAGTTTCTCCACGGCATGGAGGATTTGGTGCAGGTTTTGGTTGCGCAGCAGACGGAGCTCATGGCCACCATGAAACAAGTGCTTCCGGCATTGCTCTCCACGCCATCTGCTCCGGCGCAGTTCCCTCCTCCCTTTCCCCCGTATGACGAGACGGCGGAGGATTGGGACGCATATGAACATCGCCTTCGGCAACATTTCCAGGCGTTTCATGTTGCCGATGCGGAGGTATGTCGTGCTCTCTTCTTGTCTTGGATATCTCCCTCGCTGTATCAAGTTTTGCGGCAGCTAGCGCCATTGCAGGAACCCTCGTCCTTGTCGTTTGATGCATTGTGTTCATTGCTGTCTTCATATTATCGCCGCCGCACGCATGTTGTGGTGGCTAGGGTCGAGTTCTATCAATGCAAGAAACAGCCCCATCAGTCTTACTGGGCATGGGCCGCTACCCTGCACGGTCTTAGTCGCAAGTGTCATTTTGTCACGGAGCAGTCGCGGGAGTCGTATGCCCATGTTATGGTCCGCGACATCATTGTTCGTTCGGCCCCTGATCGGGAGGTCCGGCAACGGGCCCTGCAGTTAGAAGACCCTTCCCTCGAGGAAGTCCTGTCCATTGCTCAATCGTATGAAGTCTCTCACGCTGCAGGTCAACAGCTGGAGGCGTGGTGCGACGTCGCGGAGGTTCAGGGCGGCGCGGCCGCGTCCACTGTGTCCGGGGTGGACGACGTGTGAGCGGTACAATCCGGCCGTTACGGCCGTTCCCGCGCGGCGCGTAATCAGAATTCCGGCCGCCGGCCCCTGTTGCCGTCCTGTGCGTCGTGCTATCTACATCACGATCGGTCAAAGTGCCCCCAGCATTGGGCCGTTTGTCGCAAATGTCATAAAAACTGTCACATTGCTAAAGTTTGCCGCTCAGCCTCAAAGGAATCGAAGGAAGCAAGTCCAGAGGACATGGACGTTGACATTCAGGAAGTTTCATCGGGTCAGGCTCCCGACGCATCGGCACGCAAACTCTTTATCGAGGTGTCGGTTCGGTCGCGCCGGTTACAACTACAAGTAGATACGAGCGCGGCAGTTTCGTTGTTGAATGCACAAACGTATTCCGACCTTGGATCGCCCCCGTTGGCGCCAGTTTACCGGCGTCTACGCGGTTATGGTAAACAGTTCATTCCCCTACTGGGTCAATTCACTACCGATGTGACTTACAAATCAGTCACTCGGTCTATTAATTTTATTGTTGTCAGGGATGCGAGCTCCGCTAACCTTTTTGGCCTGGATGCCTTTCAAGCTTTCGGTTTTTCTATCGCTGACACCATACAGTTGGTCTCCGAAGACGTTCCCTATCACTCATTGGAATCTTTGATCTCAGACTTTCCAGATATTTTTGAGGAGGGCCTGGGGCGTGTTTCAGTTTTTGAAGCTCACTTAACGTTGAAGGCGTCGGCTCGCCCGCGTTTTCTACGCGCGAGGCAGATCCCCTTGGCTCTCCGCCCTCAGGTAAAGGAAGAGCTAGACCGGCTGACAGCCCTAGGGGTCGTTCTTCCCATTTCTTCCAGTGAGTGGGCTTCGCCCTCGGGAAAATTACATCTTTGTGGCGATTTTAAGGCCACCATTAATTCCCAATTGGTGGTGGACACCTATCCTTTGCCTCGTGCTGATGAATTGTTCTCCGCCGTGGCGGGAGGCCACTATTTTTCGAAAATCGATCTGTCAGAGGCTTATCATCAGATACCACTTGATGAGGACTCCAAACGGCTGGCAGTCGTCAACACCCCGTTTGGCCTTTACCAATACCAGCGGTTGGCTTTTGGAATATCCAGTGCCCCGGCGATATTCCAGCGTTATCTTGAGCATGTCACGTCGACAATCCCTCATTGTATTAATTACCTGGATGACATAATTGTCACGGGCCGCAGCACGACAGACCACTTGCACAACCTTCGCACCCTCTTTCTCAAATTCAGGTCTGTGGGCTTGCGTTGCAACCTGCATAAGTCAACCTTCTTCCAACCGTCCATTGAGTATGTGGGCTACACCATATCTCGGCATGGCATCCAGCCACTAGGAAGTTTGGTCCAAGGTATCGTCAACCTTCCTCGGCCCACTTCGCTGAAGGAGTTACAAGCTTTTTTAGGCAAGATAGCCTATTACCACCGGTTCATTACCAGGGCTTCCACTATAGCCCACCCCCTGTACTGCCTTCTGCACAAGGGTGTTCCTTTTGATTGGTCGCCTGCATGCGAGCGAGCGTTCACCTCATTGAAGGGCCTCCTCACGTCAGCCTCTTGTTTGGCTACTTTTGATCCCCATAAGCCGTTGGTCCTGGCTACGGATGCTTCGCAGTATGGGGTGGGGGCGGTCCTGGCCCATCGCAACGCAGATGGTTCCGAGCAACCACTGGCGTTTGCATCGAAAACGCTTAGTCCCGCGCAGGCCCATTACTCCCAGGTGGAAAAAGAGGCTTTGGCCATTGTCTACGCTGTTACCAAGTTTCACCCTTTCTTGTATGGCATGAAGTTTCAGTTAATCACTGACCATAAGCCGTTAATATCGTTATTTGGCCCTGCCTCTCAGATTCCGGATAGGGCGGCCCACAGACTACAGCGCTGGGCCTTGTTCCTCTCTAAGTACCATTATGACATTCATTTTCGCCCTACAGGCCAGCATGCCAACGCCGACGCTCTTTCCCGTCTTCCGGTGGGCCCGGACCCTACATTTGATCGAGAGGAGATTATGTGTTCTCATTTGGATGTGGCGTCCCGCCAAGCGGTTGATGGCTTCCCGATCACTGGTTCTCGAGTCGCCAGGGAAACGGCGGCTGACCCGGTTCTCCGGCAAGTAGTTCGCCTCATTCAGCAGGGGTGGTCGTCCCGCCCTCCGGGCCGGGCCTCGGACCCTCTTCGTAATTATTTTCTTCTACGAGACCGTCTCTCGGTCTTGGAAGGAGTTTTCCTTCTGGCTACCGATGATACAGCTCCTCGCGTGGTTGTTCCTGCGAGTTTACGAAGGGAGGTCCTCAAGTTATTACATGCGGGGCACTGGGGTGTTTCCCGTACTAAAACCTTGGCTCACAGACATATGTACTGGCCCGGTATTGACAGAGAAATTGAGCACTTGGTGGCCGCCTGTTCCCAGTGTGCGAGCCAACAAGCATCTCCCAGGGCAGCGTTCTCTTCATGGCCGCCGGCAACCCAGGCGTGGGAACGTGTTCACATTGATTTTGCGGGCCCGTTTCTCAATGGCTTTTGGCTCATTGTCATTGATGCTTATTCCCGATTCCCATATGTGGTTCGCTGCTCCTCAACCACTTCAGAAGTTGCAATCCAGGCACTCGCAAAAATCTTTTCTGTGGAAGGTCTGCCAATCACCCTGGTCTCGGACAATGGACCGCAGTTTCTTTCGCAGGCCTTCCAGGATTTTTGTAGGCGCTTCGGTATTCGACACGTTTGCTCTCCCCCCTTCCATCCACAATCGAATGGGGAAGCTGAGCACATGGTGCGCACCTTTAAGACGCAGATGAAAAAGTATGTGCACGAATTTCCGGCAGAGGAAGCATTGACGTTTTTCTTGACGGCATACCGGACCACACCAATGGGAGACCGCAGCCCCGCAGAGCTCCTCCATGGGCGTCAACCTAGGACTCTGCTGCACCTCCTCCAGCCTGGTCCTCGCCAGTCTTCACAAAACGGAGTACCTGGTTTTCCACTGGGTATGTCAGTCTGGGCCCGTGGGTTTGGTCGCAATCCACATTGGATACCGGCGGTGGTCCTGCACCAACATGGCCGCCGGCTCTATACCTAGCAGGCGGGGGACTGGGTGGTACGTCGTCACCAAAATCAGCTTCGTCCACGTTTGGACACCCACCCTCCGACCTCTCGGACACCGGCTTCCCCATTGCCGGCACCCGTATTGGTTTCACAGGGGACGTTACCTCCTCTCCCCGCTGTGACTCTGCCGCACTGCGATGGTTCTCAGCCTTGGCAGCCTCCAGTGGCTCCAGCACCGGCATCGCCGTCATTCGAGATGCCCCAGCGAGAGCTGGCCTCCCTAGCCGGCCCAGTTTCGCAGGGGGCTAGTTCCCCTGTGGTCGTCCCTTCCCCTTCGTCCCCGCCACTGGGTCTTGCCCCTCCTGAGGTGGAACAGGATCCAGAGTTCGACAGCTTGTCGCCCGTTCTGTCCTCTTCATGTGGGTCACTTCCAGCCGTATTCGAAGGTTCCAGCTCGAGGGTTGGCAGATCCCCTCGACTCCGGCCATACAACGGATGTGGAGGTCATCGCTCCTGCCCGACGCTCCACCTTCCGACGCCGTGGATCACAGTGGCTTCACCCCCCAAAGGAGGAGGAGTGTAGTAGCCACCAGAAAGATCACGGGAGGCGCACATTGGCACGGCACGTCACGGACGGTAGTTGCCGCCAGTAGAGTCCCGTCCACCAGAGGGCACGCGAGAATTCGGACGCGACCTCTGCCGGCGTAACAACAAGAACAACAACAACAACTCTGGCAGGACAGGCCGTGCGCAGTCAGTCAACATCGGGCATGCCTAGGACACAGTCCCAGTCTACACTAAGTGAAGTGCGACGTAACGTGAACAGTGTTACTACACTAGGGATGTTTAGTAGTGTGGAAATCTCACATACAGATGTATGACACAAGTGACACCCAATCACCTGACCACATTCGAAGTCTATGAGTTTCGCAGAGTGCCCCATTCTGCTCACTCATGATGCCTAATGACTACTGAGGTTGCTGATATGGAGTACCTGCCAGTAGGTGGCCACAAAATTTCTCTAATATGAAAAACTTATATTTTTGGGGTGTCCGGATACTTTTGATCTCACAGTGTATGGCTACAGTGTGACAAGACAGTGTGATTCTAAAGTTTGTTGATATAATTCTGTATCAGAAGCTATGAGTTCACTAAACAACATGTTCTCTGATCTATGTTCTTCAGTCTTTTTGAATGAAGAAGCTAGGAGACGAAGTACCCCAAACAGTTGTGTGCCACAAGGATCAGTTCTGGCTTCCATTTTCTTTAATTTCAATGTACACAACATGCCAGCTACAAATTTCAACAATGCTCTGGCGTTAATATGTCAGAACAAAGACATCAAGCAGTGCAGGAGTACATTTTCACTTCAGCTCACTGTATTGAATGAGTACTTTTCCAAATGGAGAATCCAGCCAAACCCAGTTTATATGGAGGTTCCACCTGTAATTAAGAGAGGCACACAATAATTTCCCATTCTGTAATTACCTTGGTGTCACCCCTGATCAGGTACTTTCATTTAAGCAGCACTCCACCAGCCTATTGAAGAAGCTGGGCTGAAGAGTGAATCTACTCACAAAAAGTAGCTGAAAACAACTGGGAAGCTAATGCAGATACAATACTTAATTCTGATATTTCACTTATATATTCAATTACTGAATATTGTACTGTTATATAGAAAAACAGCACACCTACAAATAAGACAGTTGTACATCTGATTGAAGCCACAAGCACCATTTCTGTCATTCTCACATCAGCTCCCATTTCACCAACCAGCACAGGTATCAACAGTCCTTCCTTTTCACCCCACCCAGTAAGTCTCCCCTGACCTTGGGTTCTAACTTACTATTCTGTAACTCTTCCCTTTTCTTACATTTCACCAGTCCTTTTCCTTCATCTCTCTTCCTTTCTCTTCAACCATTCCGCCAGAATGAGCCATTGCCTGTGAAAGGTTGGACATATCCCCATCTTTTATATTTCTCCTGCCCCCACTGTGTGACTACATACTTCTAAGGTTACAAGTGTGCTCTTAAATATATTCATTGGCTCCCCTGACAAAAATGATTAGCAGTTGTGTCTTGTTTTGACAAAATGTGAGACAGGGTTGGATGGTGCCTAGCCCAGTCTTTCTTATCAGTATCATCTTTTGACCAGTTGTAGTAATATTTGCAAGTAGTGTGACACCTGACACATCTCTCGTATTTAGGTATGACAGTAGGATTCTATTGTAATTAGATGAGGATAAACATGATTGTAAAAGGGTTACCAAATGCCATGTGAATGTATGACTGTGATTATGATTGTATACAGAATGTCCTAGGAGGAATGGTCAATATTCAGGGATATGACAGGAATAATCATTCAAGCCAAAAAGATCTAGTAACCATCGGCTCTAAAATGCATACCTTAAGAGCTATGAGCTTAGTGCAAAACATGTCTCTTCTATTGAGAAAGTGTTCATAGATCTTAATGTATGCATTTTAAACCCAGTGTGCAGATATCCACCAGATACTGTCTCAATGAAAGAAGAATATTTTCTAATAATGAAGGAAATTGTCAGCTGTGCTGATATTGATAAGAAGTCGCTTTGTCAATATGTGATTCACGGTGTAAGGGAAAAACCAGGTATTATGAGAGAGATTTGATGAAGTCATTGCCAAAAAGAAATAACAAAACTTACAGCAATGAAAATTTAAACTCCAGTAAGAAAGATGCTAAAGATGCAAATAACAGAAATACTAAAATTGCAACTTGGTACCCAAACAAAAAATGTTCCAGTTGTGGTGCCAGTGGTCATGGACCAAGTGATTGCAACCACAATCACAAGAACAAGGGAAAATGACACTTCTGTTGCAACAGGTTTAGTCCTATCTCATCTGGAGGCACAAAGTTTTAGTTGTTGTTGAAGGAATGCCTGGTGTATTTACTAGATATATATTTTAAAATTGTAATGCACCATGCTGCATTCCAAAAGACTATGGAGAAGAAGGACTTGTCACCAAGAATAGCAAAATGGGCCTTAGTCATGGAAGAGCATTACTGTACCATTGAACACCAATCTGATTCTAGGATGAAACATATAGATGCCTTAAGCCATTTTATGAATGTATTGTTTGGTTTTTCAGGTAGTTTGATAGCTAGAATCAGGAGATCTCAAGAGAATTATGATGATTTAGCAGCAATTAAGAGCATTCTCAAAAACCAGCCCTATGAAAACTTTTTAACGAGAAACAGAATTCTTTTCAAGTTCTGTGACAGAAGAGAGACTTTAGTGGTTCATGCAATATTCATTGTGAAATCATCTAGCTTGTGCAGTTAAGCAAACTGAAGAGGAGGTAAAACAAGATTATTATATAACAGATTTGACTGGAAAGATGAAAAGAGTTATTTCTAATTGTGTGAAATGTTTAATTGTTAATAAGAAATCAGGAAAGAAGGAATGTTTCCTTCATCCCTTATTCAAAGAAAGTGAGCCAGTATTTGCTTATCACTTGGATCATATTGGATCACTTAAATCAACACACAAAACATACAAGTACATTCTAAGTATTATTGATGCACTTACTAAGTTCACCTGGCTGTATGCTGTAAAGAGTACAAAATCAACAGAAGCAATTTGTAAGAAGGAATTAGAGAAAACTAATTTTGGGAATCGAGTCTAAATAACTACTGATAGAGGAACTTGCTGTACTTCACGAGAATTTTAGGAACACTGCATTACAGCAGGAACTGAACACATTTTAATAACGGCAGGACTACCTACAACTAATGGACAGGTTGAGAGGATCAATTCTATTTTTGGCTAAAATCATTGCTAAGCTTAGTATTGATAGCCATAATGAACAGTATAAGATGGTAACATCAATTCAGTATGCCATAAATTCAGCATACCACAGAACACCATTTGAACCTTTGATAGGAGTTGAGATGCACAGACAGACTGAACTTCACATCAGCAAAAGTATTAGAGGAAGAAATTATTAATTCATTTGAAGAGAAAGCAGAAAACTGAAAGAACATGCTAAGCTGAAAATTGACAAGGTGCAAGAAGAAAACTGTGCTAGCTTCATCCGTTGTCAGAAGAAAGCTTCCAAGTACAAAATTCATGATCTGGTGGTAATAAAACATACACAAACTGTAACACCATTAAAGATGAAGGCCAAGAATCTAGGTCCCTATTGAGTTACAAAAGTTAAAACAAATGATACCTACAATGTACGCTGAGAAGTTGATAACCACGCGAGGATCCCAGGACTACAACTAAATGTGCTGAATTCATCCAACCTTGGACAAGTGACTGCTCATCATCCACATTGGATGATTGTCAGGATGACTGAATGTGTGATTCGGATGGGGCATTTAAGGGTTTCCCTGCCAACATGACTGGTGACTCGCTGGAGATGCTGAATATTGGACAGTAATTTTGTATCTTTTTGACAGTTCAGTTTTAAAGGTTGAAACCAGGAGACTAATAAATTGTTCTTCATGACAGTGGACACCATTTTTCCTACCAACCATCAGTGCCCAATATAAAGTTAGCAGGAAGAGAAACCCCTGCCATAGCTAAACGGAAGTGGCCTGTTTGCACTCTAGCTACAACTCTTCACACTACAATATCTCTAAAATAAAATCACAACACAACACATGAGAAACAATAACAATCATTTATTGTAATTAGATTCATCAAAATATACTCAGGTTTGGCTTCCAGAGGTGTGGCATCGTGTAAAGTTTTGCAGCTAAGCCAACCTAACACAGTATATGATTACTAACTAATCTAATTGACGTTCAGTTTTAGAGAGTTCATGTTCAGGCTGTCAGTAGGTAAACTCTTTGACTGTCACTTTTTGTTATGTTTGACACTCTCTGTAATTATCTGACAACTAACATCATCAGCGCTGTAGATACCTTGTAGGCAACTGTAGAACTGAAGAACTGCTGGAACTGGGCAATAATTGCAGGATAACTGGCTGAGTGTCAGTGTGTGGTCATTTCAAATAATGCACTCAGCATACGAATGTCATTGTGTGAAGTATTTGGTGGATTCATCTAATAGTTTCAGGTTGCAGCTGTCTCTGTGGTGAGAGACCTAAATATTGGTGGAGGAATGGCCTATTTCAGTGTCCTGTTGGAATCATAAAGTAGTTCTTGGTGTGAGTGCAACCTAGGAGACAACTGACTATACCACTTGTGTGGTGCCATATTGTTACTGTCTGGTGTGAGGTGTCCTCTGAAGATAATGCTGTGTATTGCATCTGGCGGAGACACAGCTACAACACATTTATGTGAACTTAATGTATAAGTCACTTCATTAATTATCTAAATTGAAGGTGGAGAGGGAGAAAGGAAAGAGAAGGAATTAATGATATCAGCTGCATCGGGACTTTATGTGCAATCAGCAGTGATGAGTGAAAATGTTCATCGGACCAGGCCAGAAAACCCGAGATCTCCTGGTTACGAGGCAGTTGTGCGTTAATCACTGCACCACCTGGACACAGTGTTTATCGCAAATGCACAGACTATCTCAACACATTCCCCCACTGACCCACATAATACCACCTATCTACATTTCCCATCCATGTTCTCCATGCTCGCTAATTTTCGACTCCCGCTAGAGGTCAAACATAAATGTACATCTGCACTGAAGGTTGTGGATTCATTGCCCATTAAGGTGAATCAATTAAATGTTAATTTTTACTTAACTGTAGGTCAATTTGTAGTGCAAGAACACAGCACAGCCCAAAAAGATGTCACTTCGGACTTTTAATAATGTAGGAATTTTTTATGCTCCATTATTGTGCTGGGATAAAAGATGTGGGACTTGTCTTTCTTGAATTCATTGTAAGTTTTTAAAGCATTCTAAAAAAATTATTATTTGGTAATCTTTAGGGGTTTTAGTGTCAGCACATATGCAACTGAAAATTGTGATACGTTGTTACCCAGACACACTTAACTTTTTTTCTACAAAAGTGTCATAAGTGTCATGAAATAATATTATGGTTATAAACATACCTCTATTGTTATTGCACATACCCAATCATATATTCATAAGATTAGTTGTTTGCATACAAGTTGTATGGCTTGTTAATTTTTTTGATAGAGTTCGGGGTTGTTCTTATGGCTTTTTTTTCTGAAATTGCAACATAGGCACTACAAGTTCCATATCCATTTGGTACAATAACTACTCACAGTTTGCTCATGGCAAAGCATCATTATGTGTACACTCATACCACTTTTCACTTATATAAAGTTCATATGAATTAAAATGTAGGCATGCTGTGCCCTCATCAAATAATTGGCAGTTCTTGTAACAGAAGAACAAGAACACTGCAAATGCAGAAATTTCAGAAAATTTGTAAGTTCTGCTCCAAACTTTCTTAAAACATTAATAGCCATACAGATTGTATGAATGTGTGGCGCCTGTTCTTTCAGGCATGTCCAAAAGAACAGACATCACTCAGGATCTGCAGCTGTGGAACATATTATGTGGATTGAAGGAGGAGGTAATGATCAGTAGTAATTGTTAACAAATCAAGATGGTGTCTCCATGTGTTACTAGTGGAGATTTCTGTAAATATTTCGATATCTTTTTCTTTCCTGCATATTTCTGTTTCATCCCTCAGTGCTGCAATTTTATATGTTGACATAAGAATGATGTTTTGTTAACATTGCAGATTGATGTTTGTTTTATTGAGAATGTCAAGAAGTACTGCAAAGGAAAAGTGATATTGCACACCATTAGTCATTTTTTGTGCACTTCAGACACCTACAAAAATGTCTTATCCTATGCACTTCTATGCTATTTGTTCCTGTCCATATTGAGAGGTGCCTGCTGTAGTTTATTCTTACATTATATGTGTGCTCTATATGTCACAGAATGCTTTACCATTGTATGAATTTTTTGTGTGTTTTTGTGTATTTATTTTTATTTATCCTTCTTTGCACTCCCGATATCAGCTAGCTATATAATGATGAGCCAAAACATTATGACCACCTGCTTAATAGCTTGTTTGTCCATCTTTGGAATGGAATACATGACTCTGCATATCATGGATCTGACAGTTTGTTGGTAGGTTTGTGGAGGTATGTGGCATTAGATGTCTATGCACAGGTCATGTAATTCATGTAAATAATGGGCCGCTGATCTGCGTACGCAGTGATGGTGCCCAATAGTGACCCAAATGGATTCCATAGGATTTACATCAGGCTAATTTGATCCCAAGACATCAGTGTGAGTTCACTATAATTTTCCTCGAACCACTGTAGCCTGGTTCTGGCGCTGAGACAAGGACAATTATACTGCTGAAAGATAACATCGCCATTGGGGAAGACATGAATCATGAAAGGATGCAGGTGATTTGCAACTATCTGTGTGTCTTTAATTACTACTACAGGCCCCATGCAAGCACAAGTGAATATTTCCCATAGGGTAGTGCTGCTCCCAGCAGCCTGCGTCCATGCTGCGCTGCACGTTTTGAGCCACCATTCACCTCAATGCAGGCATTTGTGGAGATGACCATCAACCTAGAGTAGTTTTCAACGAACTACGGTCAAATCATGATGGTCCCGTGCCCACTACAATCACAACTGTTGAAATCATTGGGTCGACAAGTGAACAGATAGGGATGGTGTGCTGCGGAGCTCCATGTTCAGAAACGTACGATGAACGATGTGCTCCAAAACACTTGTGTGTGCACCAGGATTGTGATCTTTTGGCAGAGATGCTACATATCACCATCTATCCTGCTCTACAGAACAGACAAGCCTCGAAAACCCCACTTTCTGTTACATCCAACTATTTGGTGTCTACTGGCAGTTTCACTGTACCTTCTACCTGTTTCCATGGATGCTCACAACATTAGCAAGTGAACATTCGACCAGCTTTGCAGTTTTCAAGATACTCATTCACAGGCTCTGCACAATAATTATCTGCCCATTGTCAAAGTCACTTATCTCAATGTATTTCCCCATTTGCAGCCCATATCTTCGCAAGAGTGATCCCCCATCAGTAACTGCTCCACTTACATACTTTTGTTACCGCAATGCCACTAGGTGGCATACAACATCATGGTGGGCAGTGGTCATAATGTTTTAATTTAGCAATGTATATCAAAACACAAATAATGTGCATGTCACTAAACATCACATATTTTGATTGATACTCTAGTATTTGTAACTTTCACCTAAGCTTTCTGGAACAATCCAAACATTGTAAATTTTATTGATATTCTTGTGAGAGGAAAAGGAAACTTAATATTCAAAAGAGTGAGATCAGCACAAGAGCCAAACATTATTTATTTCACAGGAGTCCAAAGGCGACAACGCCGAGTGTTGGACACGAGCTCAACATATGTGCGTGGTGAAGAGAATTTACACGGTTGGCGACCCCGTGGAGACAGTCTAATTTTTGATCATCAGTGGGAACTTGAAAAGCTGACACGATTGGAGGAAGTGGAGAGAGTTCGGCACATGTTGCTCCTTAGAGAAAGGCTGGGGATTGACAGGAATCCATCCACAACTTGCAGTCATGACTTCACAAAGTCTGAAAAAGTAAGTCAATTAGTATTAGCATCTCTATCCATTATCTATTCAGAACATACTTTAGTACTGGCATCTGTATGTATTATCTATGAAGACATATTTTGTCAGAAATAGTGGTAGTGTTTGCGTATGTGTTTGAGCTTAATATTAGACATGAACCAGCAATATCTGGACGCAACTGAAACTATTTTGTATATCAGCTTAAACAAATTATTCTCAAAAGATAGAGTGTCGTGGGAATAAAAATTGTTATTTTCACAACCAGAACAGGAGTTGACCCTACCCTTTAACTGTTTTGATCTATGACAAGAATTTGTTTGAATAGTATGGTTCACAGTGATTCAGTAATCATTGATGGCTTCATTTTTCCAGTAGTCATGCCCCATAAACTGTAGTGACTCTTACAGCATTATTATCACTTTGTCCTTAAGTGTATTATGTTAAGTACTGAATATTCATTATTTGTAGTGCAGACCTTGATGAAGAAAAGGGAGCATTTCAGTGTTCACCTTTTTTTTAACACTGCCCCTCTAAAAATGCAGCAGATTTTTTTACTGGAATCATTAAGTGACAGTGACTTGTTTCTGTTTTGTTGCTAAATGTCAGAATATTTATGGCATTCAATGCAGAATTAGACAATGCCAGCAGTATATGTTGATAAGAATATAGAACCACAGAATTAAGTTATGCAGTTTCATAATAAAATCACTCATTTTCTTTCACTTTGTAATACACTTGGCATTTGTTTAAATTGCCCAAGCTTAATTAGCATATTTATCATAAGTTGTATTGCATATGGCTCACAAGTTATTTTTTAAGTCATTTAAACATAACTTATGAAACAACACAGATTTTTGTCTTGTGTAACCAAATAAAACGACAGTATTAAATTATTTTCTTTTTTTGGCAGTGCTCATATTTGCAGCATGTTATTTACACCTGTTTACGAATACAAAATAACTGCATTCAGCCCTGTCACATTCCTGTTGATCAGTTAAAACATTTGAAATATAAAGTAAGTGTCCTGAGTTCACAAGCCATTTTCCATGCATGTGATTCTCCGTTTACTACGATTTCATATGTCACATTCATTGAACAACTCTTTCTGACAAATTTTGCAGTTTTTTACTTTGCATGGGGTTCAGCTGACTGATCTTTGCTTCCTAAAATCCACATGACAGATGTGTCAGCAGACAAAGATGTATTAATGTCTTCCGCATGTTTCTGGCTTGCAAAAAAAGGGAACATACAAGCCATAGCCATGTCATTGTTCAAAAGGACAATGTTGTTGTAAGCTACACAGCTTCAGATATTGCCTTTTCTTGGTATTCACCCTCTTCAAGCCTTTGTTTGTGTTGCTGAAATTGTAAATCTTTTGGTGAACAGTCTGACATTTATCATCAAAACTGAAATATAATATACATGTGTTGCAAGCTTGTTTCTCACTCCAAAGACACTTTCTTTAGAGCTTGCCACCCTTGATGTGAAAATTATTTGTCACCCTTCCTTGTAGATATTTTGTAACTAATTCTTACAAGGAATGGCATTATTGAAAGAATTTGTACTGTTAGATCGCTTTGATATGCAGTCAAGATACTTGTGGTTGTATTAATATTTCGTAAGGGTAATTCCCAAACTCACAGTGTAGTATTTGAATAAGAATTATATATCATATTAAGATATTGCACAAAGTGAAAAAATCATAGCTAGTAATCCGGTGGAGCAGTTCTTCTTGCTAACAATGTATTAGAGAAAATCACTGCGACAGTTTTATGCTTATGTTCTCCAGTTACTTTTATACAAAGGGGATATTTTTTTACACAATATTATCTCATTTGCATTCCATACTACTACAGAAGTAATGAGTGTTGCACCTAAGCTATTTGTAATTGTTTGAAATACCCTTCCTCAGCAGAACCACAACTTAAAGTGCTTATTGTTTAAGAACTCAAATGGATAAAGCTTTGCATGAACTAATGAAGAATACATCCCAGCTTTACACTTTTACACTTTTAGAGTATACAGTTTATGACACAGTGCATTAGCTTGGGAATTGCTCACATTTATACTATTTTATTTATCTTCTTCTTGACATCTCCCTTTGCAAACCTATGTTCTCAAGCATCATCAGCTGCAACCAGCCATTTACACTTGAAATTTCTGTTTTGTAAATTGTGATGTCTGGTGTGAACAACATAGAAATTATTCTGTATAACATCCTTTTTTTGCAAAAAGCAAACTGTTTGCAATAAATGAAATTCCCATAAAATTTATTGGGTGCGCAGAGAACCACCCCATCTGGAGCTAAAAGTACTTGATGTCCACAAAAGAAACAAGACACAGTAACTAAAAGCTAATGTATGAATGTACATACATACAGAAATCGTATAACCCTCTGTGGTGTTCAACATGACATGTACCTTATCTTTCATTTCAACTATCATAGTGTGTTCCATGTGAACACAACAAAATAAATGTCAATCAAATAATTGTTAGAAATCATATTTTGCAAATCCACTTAGATGAGTTCACTTGAGAAAGCTCAGGATAATAGTTATAACAAGATTGCAATAGTCTGTTTGTGAAAGATGAGTACTTTGCATATGCATTCATTTTGGGATTCCATTAAATCCATTTGACTAATGTGTGGAGTTCTATTATTTCAACAATTTGCTTTTGGCGTAGTTATCTATTTTCCTTTATGCAATCTTGTCTAAAAGGTTTTACAAAAAAAATCAACATTCATTGAAAGCTCTGAAAGATTTGGATGTCAACAAGGAAGTAGAACCAATAGCATGCCCTCCTATGGACTAAAATTGTTTATATAGAAAATTGAAGATTATTGAGTCTGGTATCCAAAATATACTTGACTAAATTGATCAGTATTATGGGGGAGAAAGTTTGAGTAACTAAATAACAAATCTGTTGAACCATCAATTCAGCATTTTACACTTTTGAAATTGTTGTGTATTGCAGCGTATGAACTCACCTAGAGAACTGCTCGATGGGAATAAGTATGTCACTAGAACCCAGTGATATTTTTTAGTGCTAAATGTAATTGGATCTTGTGGAATTTTAAGGAAATTAGAGGTTTAATATAGAGTGATTGATAAGCAGTTTGTGGATCTTATGGCAATAAAATTAGAGTAATAACATCAAAATATAGAAAGGAAATCTCAAGACACTTATTAAAATAGTACTACTGAGATTGTCTTCCTACAGTCTCCTTGGCAGCTTTTTCCTTATGTAATGCATGAGGATCAGAACCTCAAGCATAGTAATCAGTCCTGGAATGGAAATAAATGAATAGTGCCATCTGGATAGAAAGATATCAACAATTTTTTTAAAAAAATGGAACAGTTGGGACACATGATATAGAATTTTATATGGGAATAAAAGAAGAAAGATGCTGTAGAAAGGTGAATAACAATATTCTAAAGATATAAAATAGAAAATATGTATTACTGGAAGAAATCAGTTGTGATAGTTAGGACACAGGAACTCAGAAAACGGAAGAAAGGATTACATAAAACATTGTTTATCTAAAATTCAGAAACCTGCTAGTGTTGAACATTTTCATATATATCACCCATGTTTTTTCAACTTTTTAAAATTTATCTTGTGCTAGCTCTATTCACAGTGCTTATAAGTTTCTTCTGCCATTGTTATATTACCTTAAGTAGCTATTAATTGAAGTAATTCACAATTTCTACTCCTAAAGAGAAATAGTTTTTACCTTATTTTTCGAATCAGAGCATTATTATAATGGTGTCATCAATGTAAAACAGACAATTCAGTTGTTTACTTTCTATAGTTAAACCCTATGTTTTTTTATAAAGGAAGTCTGTAACATGGTGGCAAAAGCAACAAATGAAGGTCGGGCAAGCCCTGTAATCCTCCAGCCACCATCTAAGGATGTCTATGAACCATGGGAGATGACTGAACATGAAAGAGAACTGGCAACAAAATGTATTCGTCTCATTCAGGGCAGGATACCTACAAAGGTAAAAATTTGTTTAAAGTAGATTGTGCTCAGTATCATTTCTTTCTTACATTGTTTGCATCTCTTTAATTGGAAATTGATTTGCAGGATTTACCATTGGCAAAACATGCAGATCTTTCTCCAACTGAAGAGACTCCTGACATGTCATCGAGTGTTATATCCACCTCATCAGCTGAGTAAGCATCCTGTTATCATGCACATTACGTAATCATTGTGAATATATATTTGTTTAACACACTTGTTCATAAAATTACTCAAAATGGAAGAAAAATATGAATACTAAAAATTTTTATGAGAGAAGTAGAGCATCTGCTTACCAACCACCCGAAACAAAGGTCAGCTGGTAAAGGACAACATACAGAAACTTAAAACATAACTGAAGACTGGCAGAGTCCCAAATATAAAGCAAGAAAGAAGCAGGGTGCAGGTAATGAGTATAGGCTAACGGTGCACTAGGCCATTTGCTTATTGTCAATGTAAATTCCTCTTCATCCCCCCCCCCCTTTTCTCTCTCTCTCTCTCTCTCTCTCTCTCTCTCTCTCTATCTCTCTCTCTCTGCCCATGAAAGCTAGGACAATGACATCACTTTTACTTTTAAATATGTCTATACTATACATGTCAGTACAACACATTTTGCCTCTAGAATGTAATAAAGATCAGCAAGTCTATCTCATATTAGTTTACTCAATTATTTATGTTTGATGCAGTTCTTCCTTCAGCATCCAGTTTTAAGTGTCAAGAAACTGCCTACCTATGACTGTTGCAGACTGTGTTCACCAGAAAAAATGAGAGCAGTGGCCCCTGAGCCATTCTGCTGTAACTCAGCATCTGGAGAT
Organism: Schistocerca cancellata; assembly: GCF_023864275.1. Classification (NCBI taxonomy): domain Eukaryota; kingdom Metazoa; phylum Arthropoda; class Insecta; order Orthoptera; family Acrididae; genus Schistocerca; species Schistocerca cancellata. The sequence continues at coordinate 831,173,712 of NC_064627.1, read as the reverse complement.
GCGTCTACACTTGTGCAAGACCAATCGCAACAGCAGCAGACACCAGGGCAGCAGGAAAGTACAATGTCAACAAGCTCTTCTCCTGGCCTTGTCCTGTATGTTCCAGAAATGGAAGAAATCCGCATCAGCCCAGTTGTTTCCCGGAAAGGCTACCTCAATATCTTGGAGCATAAGACTAATGGCTGGAAAAAAAGATGGGTGGTAAGTTATCCAATCATGACATGTGTAGTTATTAAGACGCTAAAAGCCAAAGTAGCTGTTTAAGTCACTAAATCGTAATTATTCACTTGTGGTTGCCTCAGCATGATGGGTTGAAATCTGACTGTAGAAGGAATGTTTGTTGCCAAAATTTGATTGTGAAAGATTGTACTGTTGGTGGTCTAGAGTTTTTGATCAACATTCTGTGCAGCATTTGTAATTGTTTGTTTCAACATACTTCCACAATATCTTATGGAATGTGATCACAAGATGGTGATCTGTGCATTAAAATGTTAATTTTAGCAAATCACTCATTGCTTTCAGTATGTATGGAATTACTTTAACTAAACCATTTAGTTTACTAAAAACTCTCCAGTCTATTTTTACTCTACATCTACATCTACGTGGTTACTCTGCAATTCACACTTAAGTGCCTGGCAGAGGGTTCATCTAACCATTTTCATACTACTTCTCTACCATTCCACTCTCGAATGGTGCATGGGAAAAAAGAACACCTAAATCTTTCCATTCGAGCTCTGATTTCTCTTATTTTATTATGATGATCATTTCTCCCTACATAGGTGGGTGTCAACAAAATATTTTCATGTTTGGAATAGAAAGTTGGTAATGGAAATTTTATAACTAGATCTCGCCGCAAAGAAAACTGCCTTTATTTCAGTGACTGCCACCCCAACTCGCGTGTCATATTAGTGACACTCTCACACTTATTGTGCAATAACATTAAATGAGCTGCCCTTCTTTGCACTTTTTCGATGTCCTCTGTCAATCCTACCTGGTAATAATCCCACACCATGCAGCAATATTCCAGCAGAAGACAGACAAGTTTAATGTAGGCTGTCTCTTTAGTGGGCTTGTCGCATCTTCTAAGTATTCTGCCAACAAAGCGCAGTCTTTCTTTTGCCTTCCCCACAGTATGTGGTCTTTCCAATTTAAGTTGCTCGTAATTGTAATTCCTAGGTATTTAGTCAAATTGACAGCCCTTAGATTTGTGCGATTTATCGTATACCCAAAATTTATCGGATTTCTTTTAGTACCCATGTGGATGACCTCACACTTTTCTTTGTTTAGTGCCAATTGCCACTTTTTGCACCATACTGAAATTCTCTATAGATCATTTTGTAATTGGAATTGACCATCTGATGATTTTACTAGACGGTAAATTACAGCATCATCTGCAAACCATCTAAGGGGGCTGCTCAGATTATCACCTAGATCATTTATGTAAATCAGGAACAGCAGAGGGCCTATGACACTACCTTGCGGAATGCCATATATTATTTCCGTTCTACTCGATGATTTACTGACTATCCCTATGAACTGTGACCTCTCTGAGAGGAAATCATGAATCCAGTCACACAACTGAGACGATACACCATATGCACGCAATTTGATTAATAGTCACTGGTGAGGAACAGAAAGCCTTCTGGAAATCTAGGAATATGGAATCAATCTGAGATCCCTTGCCAACAGCACGCATTACTTCATGGGAATAAAGAGCTAGCTGCGTTACACAAGAACGATATTTTCTGAATCCGTGTTGGTTATGTATCAGTAAGTCATTTTCTTCAAGGTGATTCATAATATTAGGGTACAGTATATGCTCCAGAATCCTACTGCAAATTGAGGTCAGTGATATGGGTCTGTAATTTAATGGGTTACTCCTGTTTCCTTTCTTGAATATTGTTGTGACCTCTGCTATTTTCCAGTCTTTAGGAAAAGACCTTTCGTCAAGTGAGTGGTTGTATGCGATTGCTAAGAGAGGCGTTATTGCGTCTGCAAACCCTGAAAGGAACCTGATTGGTACACCATCTGGACTGGAAGACTTGCCTTTCTTAAGTGATTTGAGTTGTTTCGCAACACCTAAGATACCTACTTTTATGTCACTCTTGCCAACAGATGTTCTGGTTTTGAATTGTGGAATATTTACTTCGTCTTCTTTCGTGAAGGAATTACAGGAAACTGTATTTAGTAACTCCGCTTTAGAGGCACCATCATCGGTAACATTTCCATCGCTATCGCGCAGTGACGGTATTGTCTGTTTCTTGCTACTGGTGTACTTTAGATATGACCAGAATCTCTTTGGGTTTTCTACCATATTTTGAGACAATGTTTCATTGTGGAAACTATTAAAAGCATCTCCCATTGACATCCGCACTAAATTTTGAGGTTCCATTAAACTTAGCCAGTCTTGGGGATTTTGCTTTCTTCTGAATTTGGCATGCTTTTTTCGTTGCTTCTGCAACAGTGTTCTGACGTGTTTTGTGAACCATGATGGATCAGTCCCGTCTCTTATTAACTTATGTGGTATGAATCTATCTATTGCTGTCAATACTGTATCTTTGAATTTGAGCCATATCTGGTCTACACTTACATAATTAGATTGGAAGGAATGGAGACTCTCTCTTAGGAAGGCATCGAGCAAATTTTTATCTGCTGTTTTAAATATATATATTTTATGTTTATTTTTAGTGGTTTTGGTTGATATGGTTTTGAGCCTTGCTCTTTCGTTTATTCCTTTTATTGACCACCCAATCATCTTCAAATGCCCTAAACTTAAATTTCATTAGTTATTAATATGACATTATTGTTCATTTGTACTATTTTAATTCTTATGTGTTGACTACACATTGTTTTAGTTTTTTATAATTTTTCAAACTTTCTCTATTAAATTCTTCCATTCATTGTTGGAGTTTATCTACTGCTAAACAAAGGCAGTTTGGCTCTGTTCTGTTAACGTCTGCCATGAAGATTTTTTCCCAGTTTAAGTATTTAAAAACTCTCAGACTCCTGAAAATAGTTTTGGTGCAATGGAATATCCTTGTCTGATTCTTATGATGTCCCAAAGAAGTATAATCAGTGCTGTAGCATCCATGTGTATATTCTTCAGGAAGGATAAATAACGTGTTTCTCAAGTACTGAGAAGACGTTCTCCATCCTGATTATTTCAGATATTAATCTGGTTCCTTTGACTCCAAATTTTTGAAATTACAGCTGTCTGTTGTAGTCAATATTTAGCAGAAGTTTTGTGTATCATTTCTGCAAAAATTTTATTGCTAATTAGTATCTTTACCTTGAGGTATAAAGACTGTATTACACATTGACTTGATAAAAGTATTAACAAGTAATACAGTCTTGTTGATGATGTCATTGGAGAAGGATTGGAAGCTTCTGGTTGGCTGGGCCATCAAAGTTTTAATGAGAACCATCCTGACATTCAGCAGAAGTGATTTAGGGGGAACTTTGTAGACATGTGGATGGCCAAAAGGCAATTTTAACCCAGCTGATAAACCAATGACTTTATCTGACACATTTCAGATAGAACCCAACCTCAGATTGTCTGCAAACCAGAAATACAGAGCAAGTAACAGAACATATAACTATACAAAGACTATACGAAACATAAAACTTCAAGTATCATCAAAATTAAACAGCTTAAATACACACCATGAACATCTAAGTGGTTAAATATATAAAGACAATATGTAACAAAGCTCTCATGGCAGACTAACTGACTAGCTACAACACAATAACCAGGAAGACAATTTAAGTAATGTCTCATAGTGACAAAACCACATACTTTTTTGTCAGAATTTTTTAATATGCCATAGAATAGAACAGGCATTCTTTTTTAATAAGTTCTGCAGTGATTGTAGATTTCTTACACTTTCTCTGTCAATTGTGCCATATTTTCTGGAATAACTGCTAGTCAGCAACATGAAGGTGTGACAATCTCTTCCTGACATGTGGCAAACTGGAAAAACAACATAAAATATTTCATGGAAGTTTCATTCTGTATAGGCAATCATTTACGGGGCAGCCAGATGAAAACTGCTGTTCCTACAAGAGTGAGTCTGAGACTGGGGAACAACGGTACCCTGTGCCTGCTGTGGCCTCAGTGGGTAACTTGTGCTGCAGACACGTAGAGCAGTCTACTGTGGCGCCCACCTATGTAACTGTTCAATGGTGAGATGCTGGGGAATCCCCTCCATTACTACAATTGGCTAACCAATTTGCTGACTTGGTCACTAGAGCCTGAGTAATCTCAGATGGGGACCTGTCCTGCTGGTGTGAACTGTCAAGTTTTGCCATCTGCCAGTTATCCAAAAACACATTTTTCACTGCAGCAACCAACTCCTCTGATTTTGCAATTAGTGCTACCTCGTCTAACATTGCATCTAAATGTACTAACACTTTAGTCTGTACTGTCCTATCTGGCACCAGCCACACCATGACATCACAAATTAGAGCTTGTGCAGGATATGCTGCATTGTTTACGCTCTACATGTCATCTACATCCGAATCCCCCTGTAAGTTGGCTATCCATATTGCATATGACTGCCCGGGATGCTTATGATGTTGACTGAACTTTAAGTGGGCAGTTACCATGTGTATTAGTTGACCACTGTAGTACATTAGTAATGTATCCAACTCTGCAAATTCTAGTTTTTCAGGGTCTGTAAGGAGCCACAATTTCTTTATCACCTAATACAAACCACTACTATTCGACCTCTTGACCACCAGTCGCTGATCTAGTGTAAGTCCATCATCATGCCTCTGGCATCCTGGTAGATACTACCCATGCAGAACCCCTTGCAGATACTTCTGTTAGCCCTTGTTCCTTGGTGACTCTGGTACAGTCTGTGGCATTTTTGGCCCTGTCTGCCTCTAAACAGGGGAAGGTATTTAGTATCCCCCACCATACTCATGTATGTCATACGAGGAGTTGTTCGTGTATGTCATACGAGGAGTTGTTCATGGTCTAAGAGTCAATTTCATATGTGACTGCATCTTAAGTGATGTTAGTGGCATTGGGCACTGCACTAGGAGGTGTAGTTTTCCTGGTGCAACCATGCAGACTCCAAAGTTAGCCACATGCCATTTCTAGCTCAGCTTCTTGTTTCCTTCACTTGCACTCACTTGCATTTGCATTGTGAATTCTTCACACTGTAAAGCTGTCATAGTTCTGTGTTTGTCCCTGACCATGCACTCAGACTCTCTGCTCACTTACTACATTGATACCCAATGTTTTTCACAGGCAACATGCATTGTGGTACTCCACACTCATTCCTGAGCTTTTTTGCAGAAGCTATCATCTTGCTACAAAACGTACGAAATAAGGTATAGTAGAAACACAGACAAGATGGCTCATACTATATTTTCTATGGAATAAAAATACAAATTTATAAGTTCTACACTCAGACGTATGGGGCTTAGTGCTACAGAGGTTTTTCTTTTCAACGAACCGTTTTTGCTCTTTGGGTTTACATCTAACAGACTCTTAGAAACATTCTATCTGAATTGTTCAGTAATGGTGCCAGTAAGTTGTGAATAATTTATGATTTATAGAGTTGTATCACACTGTTGCGATACAATATTTCAAGACAGGTACATGATTTAATATTTAATCTTTTGTAGGCTGTACGAAGGCCATACGTGTTTATTTTCCGAGAAGAAAAGGATCCTGTTGAACGAGCACTTATTAATTTAGCTACAGCACAAGTGGAATATTCTGAAGACCAACTGGAAATGGTTAAGGTGCCAAATGCTTTCAGGTGAGCACTCCTATTTTTGGATTAATTGAGAGTTAACTTTATGTGAATGGTTCAGTGTAACATTATTATCAGTAACATTGATGCAGCCCTTAACTTAATTAAACAGCAATTTATGTACGTAAAAATTTAGAACAAAACCTTGCAGTCATATACTTAATGGCACCTTTTTCAAGGTGAGTTTTGTTAATTAAGAGGAATAAATAAGTAGTTTATGTCTGCAGTGGTAGTAGTGTGGAAGTAAGGGAAAATGTGAAGGCTCTTCTTCACAGTGGGATTCAGAGAACACATGGTGTTGGTGAGTTAATGAAGGGATGAATGAATATGAGAATTTGTCTTGCTGAACTGTATGTGAGACATTAATATTAATTTTGCATGTACATATTAATTTACAGGGTTATTACAAATGATTGAAGCGATTTCACAGCTCTACAATAACTTTATTATTTGAGATATTTTCACAATGCTTTGCACACACATACAAAAACTCAAAAAGTTTTTTTAGGCATTCACAAATGTTCGATATGTGCCGCTTTAGTGATTCGGCAGACATCAAGCCGATAATCAAGTTCCTCCCACACTCGGCGCAGCATGTCCCCATCAATGAGTTCGAAAGCATCGTTGATGCGAGCTCGCAGTTCTGGCACGTTTCTTGGTAGAGGAGGTTTAAACACTGAATCTTTCACATAACCCCACTGAAAGAAATCGCATGGGGTTAAGTCGGGAGAGTGTGGAGGCCATGACATGAATTGCTGATCGTGATCTCCACCACGACCGATCCATCGGTTTTCCAATCTCCTGTTTAAGAAATGCCGAACATCATGATGGAAGTGCGGTGGAGCACCATCCTGTTGAAAGATGAAGTCGGCGCTGCCGGTCTCCAGTTGTGGCATGAGCCAATTTTCCAGCATGTCCAGATACACGTGTCCTGTAACGTTTTTTTTTCGCAGAAGAAAAAGGGGCCGTAAACTTTAAACTGTGAGATTGCACAAAACATGTTAACTTTTGGTGAATTGCGAATTTGCTGCACGAATGCGTGAGGATTCTCTACCGCCCAGATTCGCACATTGTGTCTGTTCACTTCACCATTAAGAAAAAATGTTGCTTCATCACTGAAAACAAGTTTCGCACTGAATGCATCCTCTTCCATGAACTGTTGCAACCGCGCCGAAAATTCAAAGCATTTGACTTTGTCATCGGGTGTCAGGGCTTGTAGCAATTGTAAACGGTAAGGCTTCTGCTTTAGCCTTTTCCGTAAGATTTTCCAAACCGTCGGCTGTGGTACGTTTAGCTCCCTGCTTGCTTTATTCGTCGACTTCCGCGGGCTACGCGTGAAACTTGCCCGCACGCACTCAACCGTTTCTTCGCTCACTGCAGGCTGACCCGTTGATTTCCCCTTACAGAGGCATCCAGAAGCCTTAAACTGCGCATACCATCGCCGAATGGTGTTAGAAGTTGGTGGATCTTTGTTGAACTTCGTCGTGAAGTGTCGTTGCACTGTTATCACTGACTGATGTGAGTGCATTTCAAGCACAACATACGCTTTCTCGGCTCCTGTCGCCATTTTGTCACTGCGCTCTCGAGCGCTCTGGCGGCAGAAACCTGAAGTGCGGCTTCAGTGGAACAAAACTTTATGAGTTTTTCTATGTATCCGTAGTGTGTCGTGACCATATGTCAATGAATGGAGCTACAGTGAATTTATGAAATCGCTTCAATCATTTGTAATAGCCCTGTACAATAGTTATTTAACAATTCCACATTAAATCTCTCCCTTCCTCTATTCTTTTACGATTGTCTGCGACTTTGTTGGTTATTTGTTCTATGTTCATTCTTCATGATTTCACTAAATCAAACACTGTTCAAACAAATTTCGGGCTTGCAGCCAGTCATCGTTCAATACTTCGCACGATATTTCAATTGGGCACCTGCCAGTCATCTTCAGGTGAGCCGTCACAGACGACCGGCTGCAAGCCCGAAATTTGTTTGAACAGTCAATTCGCCGGGAAAATTTTAAAATTAAATCAAACACTGCTTGAGTAAGAACAAATATTGAAAGCAGCTGGACACTAATTAATTATTAATGCCATTTCTAAGGGCTGCTTCACTTTATCTGTGTGTACCTTGACATGCTCCACATCTCTAAAAGTTTGCCTTCGTGTTGATATCAACAGAGTGCAATGACTGAATGAAATGAGCATTGGTAATTTCATACCAGTGAAAATAACACACTTTCAATCTTTTTTTTCAGTGTTGTAACGAAACACAGAGGATTTTTATTACAGACTTTGGGAGACAAAGAGGTGCATGACTGGCTGTATGCCATAAATCCTCTGTTAGCAGGTCAAATCAGGTAGGTCAAACTGATAGCAACTTCATGTATTGATTTGTCATGCGATATCTTTTTTTATATTATAATTTTTAATATTGTTGTTTGGCATCTTGGCCATACAGCCAGCTCAGTAGTATTTTGAAAGTTCCTGTTTATATAGTGATTTTAATATTTTCACTATATTGTATAACACAGCTATGCAATATTTAAAACTCGCACACAAAAACGAGACAAGACTATTATTTCCACAATCTGCATTTTACAAGATATCGGTATTACCTCAGGACTCCATGGACTGGCAGTTCCTTAATTATTTTGTATTCCATACTCATTACTCACCCCTCTTCCCTTTCATGTTGTGCCACTGAGTGAGGTGCAGGAGCAGTTAAGACACTGGACTTGCATTGGGGAAGTATGGAGATTAGATTTCCATCTAAAATAAATAAATAAATAAATCTAGCAATAAAGACTGGGATTTCTATAGTTTACTCAAATCACTTCAAGCATACTGTCTCCAATAACTTCTAGTTGATGGGACATTAAATCCTAACTTTTCCTTGTTCTCATTGGTTGTAATGTCAGTCAAATAAAATTAAGTCTGGTATTCAGTCTAGTACTGTATTTTGGTTGTGCTGGTATGCATCTTGTATGCCACTAGGATGAACCATTGTTGATCCAAAATGTGAGTTCACAAACAACTGGTGGGGACCATGTACCTTTAAGTATAAGAAGCTATTCCCCTACCCCTCCCCTGTCCCTCCCCACTCCCAAGGTCCAGTCAGTTGTGGAATTGAAGCTTTGTGCAAATGTCACTAGTATGTCTCTAGTCTGCCTGTCGATCAAGTCACATCACATACCTAAAACAACAGTGTCTCCTGCCAAGTGTGAAGTACATGCTGTCATTCAATGTCTTCATGCTGAGGAGCACACTGCAGTCAAAATTCATTGACAAGTGAGTAATGTGTACAGTGTGTTTTTAAGCAGGGCATACAGACATTTATGATACAGACCGTCAGAGAAGAAAGTGAGTGTCATTTGATGATATTGTTCAATGAGTAGACCAGGCTATTCAAGAAATTCATCAGCTCACAATTTTTGTGTTGAGTGATTTATTTCTTGAAATTTTAGTGTCAACTTTCTATACTATCATGAATGAGACACTTCAGTACAATGAACCCTGTGTGAGATGAGTTCCAGAGATGCTCTCTCACCAACAGAAAACACCATGAATGGACACTGCCTTATCATTTTTCCAGTGCTAACATGATGAAGGAGAAATTTTTTTTAACAAAATTGTCACAGGGGACAAAACATGAGTCCATTTCGAAAATAAAGAAACTAAAGAGCAATCCAAACAATGGAAGCATATCAAAAAGTGTATGAGTACTGTGTTCTGGGAACAAAAAGGAGTTTTGTTGGTGGAATTCATGGAATGTGACATGACCATCACTGCAGCACCATACACCCTTACTCATCAGTGCCTACATAGGGCAGTTCAGAACAAGCAAAGAGAAATGTTGTCATCAGGAATTGTCCTTCTTACTGAGGATGCTCAGCCAAAGACTCCAGTTGCAACGAAGACTCTCCTGCAGCATTGTCGATGGGAAGTGTTTGATCACCCACCACACAGCCTGGACTTGGCTCCCTCTGATTTTCATCTCTTTGCTCACATGAAACACTGACAAGGAGAACAGGTATGTTGGAGCAGCTACTATGTAAAAATGTAGCTGGAAGGCATAGTTAAATGTTTCAAATACACTTTTATGATTTTTCACTGTGGTTTCCATTTTGTGATCAAGTGAACCTCAAAAGAGGGGCAGGGGGAGGGGGAATTTTGCCCTCGTACACTAAAAGTCTCATTTTCAAAACTTGACACAGTGCTGAAATAGACTTGTTCAATGGTTTCTTACATAACTGTTGTCTATTTCTTTAACATCACTTGATGGTGTGAGGCACTCTGAAGTGCACTAGTAAAAAGTGGTAGAAAGTTCTGCTTGAAACAATCAGAGGAATGTTTCACACTTTCTTTGCAATATAGTACATGCATGTCCGCTAAGTTTATGTGTGCCTACAACATAAACTGTCAAAGAACTGCACAAGGAAATACCTATATCCATAGTTAACAATAAGTTTTTAGGGGTGATATTTCAAAGATGATAGCTTAAACTTGAAGTAAGTAACATGGTGCAAATGGAAACAAAATAAATGTTGAAAATGTTTGTTTATATCAGTTCAAAATGATGTGACAGATGAGAGGCAATTTCACACTGTTCATGAATGACCTCTGGTGTTGTGTTAGATTTTTAAAAGTAAGAGGTCACTTGAAAATTAAGTGCATTTGAGTTTCATACCTAATTATATAATTCTTAAAGTAAAATATAGCCAATAAAATAAACAATAAATCTGTTTTAAAACAAGTGACTGCATATTTCATTTCCAGTAATATTATGTCAAATTTTGTAAAAAAATTTTGCTTGTTGCCTGTTCTTAAAGTCCCATCAGATTGCTAAACAGCGCGTCCTCGCCAGTTTTGTGTTTCACGGTGGGGTGCAATCTTTGCATCTGAGTTTTCTGGTAATACCATCACAGCATTCATTCACCTTCAGTATTAGCAGCTGTAGTCTTTCTTGCTGTTCATTCATATATTTAGTAATGTGCAGTAATCTTACACCACTTTATTTCTTTTGTAGGTCAAAACTGGCACGAAGACGGCCAATTGTGCCACCCGTTATTCCCACAATACAGCCAGCAGTACAGGTGACAAAATGAAGAGACTACATTGGCATTTCATGAGCTGAAAGTCAGTTATGCACACTTCCTTTTGCAAAGCAGTTGCTTGCTTTGTTCTCTGACAGTTTCCTGTCTGATGAATTCCCTAGATGAATCACTGGATACAATTCTGTTAGATTACACTACCCAGAATTTCATTAATGATCTGAGTTTTTTCATGAAGATAATTGTTTTATGTGAGGACATTTCAAAATCCTCTAAGTGGTTATGGACAGTATAGATCATCTTTTTTTACATAAACTAGCTGGTCCAGTACCAACACTGGCAAGCAAGTAAATATTATATTCTGTTTGGTCCTTATTGTTAAATTTCAGTTTGTAAAACAGGCTTAGACACACTTTTCAATATCAGAAGATGTATTTTTGCTACTATAGTGCAGTTAGTGACCATTTAATTTTCTAGCAGTTTGTGAAGTGTGGCTCTGAGGAATGACCAGGAAGTGTATTTAGATAAGCTGTCATGATTGTGAAAGAAACCCTCTTTGTTTCCTATCACAGAGCATACAGATCCATGAATGTATCAAATAGTAGTGTGACTGGTTGGCCAAACTGGTGTTAAGATAATCATATGTAATTATAATTTCCATAATTGGTCTCAATGTTAATAAAATAAAAATTGAACTGTTTTCTTTTGTGCCCTGTGTACAAATAGACTGCATATATTAAACATTTAAAGACTGCCAAATTCATGTACATTACATTTTCTTGCATGAAACACATTATAAAAATTATGAGTGTTGTATAGTGGTATGTAATTAAGATTATTTTTAATGGAAAAGCACGGCATTCTCTTCCTTTCCTTATAGGTCTTTTCTTGGATGTTGATGAGGTTGCTATTAGTAACTACTTGTAAACTTCTGTTTCACATCCAAGAGTGACCATATGACATTTATTATACATATGTACAAATTATATAAAGAAAAAATCATACACTCTTTATACTTCATTTTAATGCTTGTGCTTTGTATCAGATTTGTCTTGGTGAGCAAATGTACGCAGTGTTTCCATAGAGACCCATAGGTGTCTTGTAAAAAACTAAAAAATATATGTTATTTATCCAACCAAATGGCTAACCTTACTTCCATTGAGCTACAGTGTTAATAAAAGCTTTATTTCCAAGTATTGTTACTTTTGGTACAGAATATTAGTTTTAGATTTTTTTTTCAATGTGTGTGTGTGTGTGTGTGTGTGTGTGTGTGTGTGTGTGTGTGTGTGTGAGTGAGTGAGTTGAGTGTGAGAGAGAGAGAGAGAGAGAGAGAGAGAGAGAGAGAGAGAGAGAGAAACACCCATTTAACATTCAGAATAATTGTGAAACACAAGTGCAGTTTGGGGTTGTGAATTGACTGAAGTATTACATTGTTACTAAAATGGAACAGAATTGTAAATATGTAAAACCATTTTTTAAGTTCTTTTAATCTCTCTATATTGTTCAATGTATAATCTGTATGTGAGAAGATATGGCTGTACAAGATAGGTTAGAGACTTTTCTCCATATTATGTGATTCTTCAATATTTATGTTGTTTGAAAATAGTAACCATTATTTATTGTTAAGGGAGGCTGTTCTTAAGAGTTTTCTGGGTTCACTCTTATGGTTTGATAAAAACAGTGAACTGCGAAGAAAAACTTAAGAAATGATAGTAGTATGTTAGTGTTGTAAAATTCACAAGTGTATATGAGTCTTTGTATATAATAGTTATATAAACATACTGCTCACTTCAGTGTAAATTCAGAAAAGTTGTTGCTAGTAATGAAGGAATCTTAAAACCAGAAAAAGTGAGATGAATTCATGGCACTTCTACAGAACATCTTTTTTGTGTAGGTTTGTCTTACATGTATGTGTCATCACCAATGATTGCTTCAGACTCGTATTTGAACATGAAGTTAACTCCAAGTCTAGGCATTCACTTTTCCTGTGGTAGTTGAAGCTCTGTTTAACTTTTGTGTGTTGTGAAAATACAGATAAATGGAATCTCAATTTGCATAAAATGAGAAACTTGTTATTATTAAATGTGACACAGTATTACAAAATAACTTTTCCACATCCAACATGTGCCATAGACACAGTCTTGTCACCAAATTTGGCTGAGAAAAATTTTCAGCATGTAGATGAGGGCAAAGTATTTGTTTATTTATTTTCACAATACTGACCTGCAGAACATGCAGAGTATATCTGTTAGTGTTAAATGTTTGCAGTAAAAGTCCCACATATGCACCATTCTTATCAGCATCACAAAACTGAGACCTCATTTTAGAAACATTGCTCAGTGGAAGTAGGGTCAGTTGGTTTCAACATATTTCATAAACCTACCCTGACTTAGTCTTTCACATCACAACTACATTCCATAAAGGAAATGACTCTTATAATTGTACAGTGACCTCAAAAATATGCCAATACAAAATGAGAAGCAACACTCAGATTTTCAACATGTATGTGTATAAAACTGAAAAAAGATCATCCAATCCAGTGAATAAATAAACATTGAAGAAAATTGAAGGATTTATTAACATACCTTACACATGTCTTAGATTATTGCCTTTGGCATTGTTGATCCATAAATAAAGTATTTTACCTTAGAAGTATCCTGGACAGTGATACTGTTATTTGAAAGGGCAGTTCATTACATTTCATTCCTTAAAGAATTAACTTTCACACCTTTTGGAAAACAGTATAATAAACATAAAAGTCTGTTTTAATTCATCAGTCATTTTCACATGTAAAATAACATTTTTATTTCTGTTGATGATTTACATTGTTAACATATGTTAACTGTTAGATGCTTTACGCACCACAATATTTATTTCAGATGTTTTAATTGCTATATTTTTTATACTTCATAAATATTTTATAAATGATTCTCATAATCATTTAAGGGAAAGTAAAGGCTGTAAATATTTGGATCAATAGATAAATATACAGAGCTGCTAATTTTTTAATGCAGTATAATATATAATGTGAAAATTCCCATAACAGATGTGTTAATTTGGGTTCTCCATGCCACAGCAATGGTATATTTATTGAGATGTTCAGTACTGGATAGGCATTATCAGTATTATTTTTGTTCTTCAAAATAAAATAAAATTAAAAATTATCACAAAATTGATTGTCACCCTTTGTTTTTCTTCATACCCCAATGGTATCAAGTGTTAAAATGTAACAGTATGGAAACATAAACTTGGGTTCTGTAATTAAAATTATGAATGATGCCCGCATAAAGAAGAAACAGCATCCCCTGAAAACTGATAAATGTTTCTAGGTCAGTTAATAACCAGTAATTTAATTGTTATTGGTTTGACATTTCTGAGAGCTATTGGGATATTTCATTTGGTGTGAAACACCACAAAAAATATAAAACTGAACAGTTTATCCATATCTAAATAAATATATAGATCTTACTGTCCAAAAATAAATACAGCTGTTCTTTCTTAATTTCTAATATAACTAAGCAACCTATGCTGTATAAATTTTGTTTGAGTGGTATGTTTTAGAAACAGTTTTAGAATTAGCAGATTTTGTGGAATTTGTAAAAGTGTGATATTTTTTCTGTAAAGAAACAAAGGATGATTGCTGTAGTCTCACAATTTCATGTGGAAAAGCTCTAAAATATTATGAGAAAGTACATGTACATATTGTGATATTATCATTGTTATACCAAGAGAAAATTTTGATAGGAGCGTTGTCAGCATGACATAATAAAATACATTTTAAGCATTTTGTGAAAATACATTTAAAACATTGCTGGTGTGGAGAAGCAACAATGGTTATAATGTGTTCTGAAATTGATTTATTATTAATAATTTCCCATGACAGTAGTCACAATCAAAATTACTGGGATATATGTTTGGACAAAAATGAAAATGTGGATCAATGTAGTCTGTGTTCCATTTTTTAACTTTGTGGTATAGTGGTAGGATCAGGATCTACTGAATGTTGAGAACTCACAGAGGAGCTGAAATTATTACAAAACGACTCAATGATCTCTACAGTTACTTTAGTAATATTTGCAAAAATTTCCCTTCGATATAATTGTGCCTTAGAATTTCCAATCAGGTATCCGGTCATATCAGTCTCTCTCTCCTTTTACACTCTCCTCTATCCTCAGACACTACATTGTCAGAGTTAATTTTTGTAACTTTGCTGAATTATGAGGTTTTCAAAACATTCCATTTCCAGTCTTTGTTAGTGCAAATTCATTATCTTACATGTGAATCGTTAGTTTGCTTTGTTTACAGTCTCTTACTTTCTCATATAAAACAGAAAATATAAAGAACTGTTACATTTATAGTTAGGTGCCACATGTTGCACTTCATAAATGTACTGAAATATAATATGTATACAATTTGTTCCAGAAAGGCCCCAGGAAAGTATACTTTTCTCAGTTTCCTTAAAAATTATATCATTTGAAGACACTGTACTACTACAATAAAAAGCAGTAACATCATGGTATGCAATGGTAATAGTGATGCAGCTGTCGAGTAAGCTAACATGCTGTTCCTTCACTAAAGAAGATAAATGATAAACATCATATTTCTGATTATGGGTTCACTGTACCTTAGTGTAGATTTACTATGTCTACATTTGAAAGAGTGAACTCTTACAGGTCACAGAAGACAGTTCTTTGCTGACCTATGATCAGGTTTTCTTGCAGTTTTGCATAATTGAATCAAATACTTACATTCAAAAGGAAGATTTTACATGAAAAGACATGCTTTCAGTTATTGTCTATAAAATCTTTCATGTGCCATCCTAATGTTTCTTATTCATCCTCTTTTTGTGTATCTTGTGTAATTTATGTGTAAAATACTTTTCTATTTTAATTTATTCTCTTGACATTAAGGCAGCTGTTGCTCTGAAAAGCAATGTATGTGGGATAAATAAAAAATTATATAAAAAGGTTATGCCTGTTTCTCTTCACCACTTATCTTTTCCTCTTTGTTTATCCATTATTTCATATTAACAATGTAGCTGAATAAATGTGTACAGCAAATTGAGGATATTGATAGTGTCTTTTGTCCACTGTGAAATTCAAACTTATCATTGATTACAGCATAGAAACTTGTGATTCCATTTCAGTCAACAAGTTAATTTCATGTGTTATTTCAGTCCAATTTTCTTATTTCTTCTCAGTCCTTTTGATCAAATTTTTATATTTTTGTTGTCAAGATAACTAATAGACATTGGATTTATTTCCCATGTTTCTAATCAAAGTATGTATGCTGATAATAAAACTGTATAACCATTGTGTCTGTCTGTTTGAACATGCTAATCTCCAAAACTGCTACACAAATTTTCACTGCATTTTCACAGGTGACTTGAGTGTAGCTTGGGGCAACACACGAGCTTGATTTCATGAATATCAGACCACAAAAAGAAAGACATTATAATTTAAAGTCTTATAAATATAAAAGTTCATTTGCCTGCTCATGACTAAACTGCTGAAACGATATTGATGAAATCTAGCATGATGCATAGAAGTGCAAACCTGCCCACTTTCATCTGCATGCACTGTTTGGTAGCAACGCAATAGGCATGCCATGTTATTGTGTGTCGGGTTAGTTGGAGGGAAGTGCATCTATACGTCATGCTACACTTACCTTAACAGGTGAACATGTGAAAGCAACTGAGCATGGATAATAGATTACTTACTTACCATCACTCGTCATAACAACATTACTTATATGCAAGTGTAGCTGTGAGTAATGTATAGCACAGCATAAGTTCTGTTTATCTTGAACAGTAGTTGGTAGTCTTGCTGCTTGAGGCTGTTGCAATGCATTTGATTGTAGTACGGAAACAGTCTGCTTGTGGATGGATCATCTGGAAAGTTCTCAGTGCAAATTAGAGTTTGGCTTCTATACATGAATTTGTAGTTTAGCACTCAAATTTGACAAAAATAATTCTTGACAACCAGGAGATGTTACTTTAATTATCTTTGACGACAACCCAAACAACCTTTAGTTACACAATCACTGCACAATGTTTCAGAACAAAACAATCACCAGTATCCCTTCTTGAGCATAATGGGCTTCTAATCCACATTTTATTATTCACCACCATTTAGAGTACCAAGGACCTATTATTATGACATTTTACAAGGGGGGATACAACAAAGACAGAAACAAAAGATTATAGTTTGTTTATGTGCTCTGACTTATTTTATTTGAAATCCAGGTTTAGGAGGCTGTTAAGAGCAAAAGTTGATATTTAACTGAAGTACCAGTCATCAGTGCTGGGTTAAATAAAGGAATGTAGTTGTCATTACTGTACCTGTCAAGTGGTCAGCATAGCCTCCATTTGTTGATCCATTCCACAGATATAATCACAAAAACTAACATTAGTAGTAGTATAATAGCCTTTGTGTTTTAAAAACTCCACAACTGTACAAATTCATTTGACAAGATCCAAAACTCTGAAAAACACTACTAATCCTGAAACTTCCTGGCAGATTAAAACTGTGTGCCGGACCGAGACTCGAACTCGGGACCTTTGCCTTTCGCGGGCAAGTCCTCTACCACCGAGCTACCCAAGCACGACTCACGCCCCGTCCTCACAGCTTTACATCTGCCAGTACCTCATCTCCTACCTTCCAAACTTTACAGAAGTTCTCCTGCGAACCCTGCAGAACTAGTTTCATATCAGTGCACACTCCGCTGCAGAGTGAAAATCTCATTCTGGAAACATCCCACAGGCTGTGGCTAAGTCATGTCCCCGTAATATCCTTTCTTTCAGGAGAGCTAGTTCTGCAGGGTTCGCAGGAGAACTTCTGTAAAGTTTGGAAGGTAGGAGACGAGGTACTGGCAGATGTAAAGCTGTGAGGACGGGGCGTGAGTCGTGCTTGGGTAGCTCGGTGGTAGAGCACTTGCCCGCAAAAGGCAAAGGTCCCCGAGTTCGAGTCTCAGTCTGGCACACAGTTTTAATCTGCCAGGAAGTTTCATATCAGCGCACACTCCGCTGCAGAGTGAAAATCTCATTTTGACTACTAATCCTGTTACACTGTTGAGCTGCTGGTTATCTACTATGGTTGATAAATACTTGCAAAAGGAATAGTCATGGTAAAGACATATACACTTCCAAGTAATTAAACTGATAATAACTTACATGTTACATTAGAGTACCACAGTGAACGGAATAGTTCAGCATGTCACTGAGATGTAGTCTGACCATACCCTAGTCATCAGCATAACTCGAGCAAAGGATGGGCAAGACAGCAGACAGTAACGCATTTTATTGCAGCTAGATTGTAGTCCCAACACATGGAACACTCCATCTCCAATATCTTTCAGGAACAAGGCTTTTAAGTTGCCATTACATCAAGTGTATATCATTAGTGCCTTGATTTTGGGAAACTAGCCACAGCAGGATTCATCTATCATGGGCAAAAATGTGTTCATGCTGACTGCAACAGTGGGGAGATGAGCCTCAATGCTGCAGACCACTCACCAATTCAGTGTTAAACAATAGCAAATGAGCTGCCATGCCATCCAGGATTACCTCCTAGCTATGACATACAAAAGCAAATGATCAAAATGTCAAAGACTGCCAGTGTTAGTGCTGGACACACAATGATTAAGGTAACCTTGATGGATGAGTTGCAAAAGATATTTGTACACATGAACCACATACAGTGTGCTGTTCAGGTGAATGGTGGAGGTATTTTGCTTTGGGGGAAGTAATCCTGGAATGAAATGTGACTCCTGATATGTCTGCCATCATCTCTCAGTGGTAAACAATACAGGAATCTAAGTGTAATCACAAGCATCTGTTTGTTCATCTACAGTTCCTGCTGGGTACCAGTCCACCCAGCAAGACAATTCACCAACCCATCATTATTGTGTTATGTCAGAATGCTTTCAAAATACAGGCATGTGGGTGCTTGTGTGATCATCTGGCCTCAGTCCTATTGCTTATATCTGGGACACCGCTAAGTGCACCTTGAACCCAATTGCTACTAATCTTCTTGAGCTGAGGGCTGGTTGAGAAGGTATGGGTTAGTATGGTTCCCCAATGCTCTGTGATTCACAGAATCAGGGCAAAACTGAGGTGCTACTACTGGGTATGTATGCCTAATTCAAATACTTATAGGTACAGGCCAAAGTTAAAGCTCTCGGCCTTCCAATGAAAGACCATATTTTCAGGCAAACAATGCACAATTTTTCTGAATAATACATTTCTATGCCAATTTGATTTGTGAACTGTTTCTACAGTATGTTATGTAGATTGCATTCCTGAAGTGTGATTATGGAAAGTCAGCCAAGAACATCTCTATGGGTTGTTGTTGTTGTGGTGGTCTTCAGTCCTGAGACTGGTTTGATGCAGCTCTCCATGCTACTCTATCCTGTGCAAGCTTCTTCATCACCCAGTACCTACTGCAGCCTACATCCTTCTGAGTCTGCTTAGTGAATTCGTCTCTTTGTCTCCCTCTACAATTTTCACCCTCCACGCTGCCCTCCAATGCTAAATTTGTGATCCCCTGATACCTCAGAACATGTCCTACCAAACGGTCCCTTCTTCTTGTCAAGTTGTGCCACAAACTCCTCTTCTCCCTAATTCTATTCAATACCTCCTCATTAGTTATGTGATCTACCCACCTAATCTTCAGCATTCTTCTGTAGCACCACATTTTGAAAGCTTCTATTCTCTTCTTGTCCAAACTATTTATCGTCCATGTTTCACTTCCATACATCTCTATGGGTACTACAATCTATTCAATAGCTTTCCAACTATAAGTAATATCCTCAGACATGAGATATTCAGTTCACTGCACATCAAATGTCATACAAAGTGAGTGCTGGAAGACATAACACCAATTTTATTTTGTGAATCATTCAAGAACGAGGTGTTCAGCAAATAATAGTAAGCAGAGGAACACACACTTCTGTCATATGTTCAATGTTTTGAATTCTTATACCAACTGAGAAAGTGAAACAAGTATTCTTTTTTTAATAGGATGATGAATTATTTAAAGGCATTTAAAAGCACTGGAAAAAACGAGTACTTTGATATAATATTTGTTAATGTTGCTGTTGAAAATGTTCACAGAAATATCTGAGTGAAATGCTAAAGCTGTAAAACAAGATGGTCAAAATAGGCTGTTTTGTGGCATAAAGTGCGACTCTTGTGCTGCACTTCATCATTAAATACAGCAAGAATATAGGCATATGCAAGGCCAATTTGAGAACATTTTTCCACACAAGCAAAATATAATTTGGCACTTGCCTGGCCACTCCACCCTCATGCTTCTTGCCCCTCCTTCAGATATTAGTTATGTTTCCTTGGGAATTTGGTAAAAACCTTCAAAAATAAATTTAAATCTAGTGATTGTGGAAATTAAAAAAAAATACATGTTGGGCCCATTACATAGACATTCATCTGTGATAAAACAAATTTATGAATCTTCTTCCAATGCTAACTATTGAAAGAAAAAAAAATTGTTTGCGTTTAAGGTAATTCCTCAAATCTTTAAAAGCTTCTAGTGAGAGTAGAAAGGACTGCCATAGTCCTAATGTACACTGAAGTGACAAAAGTAATGAGAAACCTCCGAATTTTGTGTCAGACCTCCTTTTGCTGGCGTAGTGCAGCAACTCAACGTGGCATGGACACAACATTTCTTTGGAAGTCCGCTGCAGAAATATTGAGCCATGCTGCCTCTATAGCCATCCATAATTGTGAAAATGTTGCCAGTGCAGGATTTTAGGCCAAATCTTTCACTACTACTGTCAAGAATATTGTCCAAACCAGTCACGAACAACTGTGGCCGTAGCCTGGTGACATGGCACATTGTTGTCCATAAAAATTCCTTTGTTTTTTGTAAATATGAACTCCACAAATGGCTGCAAATGGTTTTCGAGTAGCTGAACATAACAATTTATGTTCAGTGATCAGTTCCGCTGGACCAGAGCACTCAGTCCATTTCACATAAATACAGTCAACACTATTGCAGAGCCACCACGAGTTTGCACAGTGCCTTGTTGACAACCTGGAGCCATGGCTTTGTAGGGTCTGCGCCACATTTGAAACCTATCGTCGGATTTTGCCAACTGATATCAGAACCCATATAACCAGGCCACAGTTTTCCAGTTGTCTAAGGTCCAACAGTATGGTCACAAATCCAAGAGAAGTGCTGCAATTGATGTAGTGTTAGCAAAAGCTGCCGTGTCAGTCATCTGCTGCCATAGGCCATTAATGACATATTTTTCCTCACTGTCCTAATTGATACGTTCTTCATATGTCCCAAAGTGATTTCTGTGGTTATTTCATGCAATGCTGCTTATCTGTTGCACTGACAACTCTATGCCAATGCCGCTGCTCTCAGTGGTTAAGTGTAGGCCATTGGCAACTGCATTGTCCATGGTGAGAGCTAATACATGAAATTTGGTATTCGGGACACTCTCTTGACACTGTGGATTTCAGAGTATTGAATTCCCCAACAATCTCCAAAATGGAATGTCCTCTGCATCTAGCTCCAACTACTATTTCTCGTTCAAAGCCTGTTAATTCCGGTTTTATGGCCATAATAATGTCGGGCATGTTTTCACTTGACTCACCTGAGTACAAATGACAGCTCTGCCCTTTTATATCTTGTGTACATGATATTACCACCATCTATTTATGTGCATACCGCAATACCATGACTTTTGTCACCTCAGTGTATTGTAGCTTCAATAAAAATGTGCTATCTGTTAACTGAAGCGGAAAGAATAAAAATATAAAAATTGTTATATTTTTAGTTTAATAAAGAGATTTTTGAATTCGCTATTTTATAAATAATTTTATTTTCCATCAGAAAAAGTGGGACAGAAATTCAAAAAAATATTATCTAACTTTATGAATATAATAGAGGGAAACATTCCACGTGGGAAAAATATATCTAAAAAGAAAGATGATGAGACTTACCAAACAAAAGCGCTGGCAGGTCGATAGACACACAAACATACACACAAAATTCTAGCTTTCGCAACCAACAGCTGCTTCGTCAGGAAAGAGGGAAGGAGAGGGAAAGACGAAAGGATGTGCGTTTTAAGGGAGAGGGTAAGGAGTCATTCCAATCCCGGGAGTGGAAAGACTTACCTTAGGGCGAAAAAAGGACGGGTATACACTCGCACACACACACATATCCATCCGCATATACACAGACACAAGCAGACATTTGTAAAGGCAAAGAGTTTGGGCAGAGGTGTCAGTCGAGGTGGAAGTACAGAGGCAAAGATGTTGTTGAAGGACAGGTGAGGTATGAGCGGCGGCAAATTGAAATTAGAAATTAGTGGAGATTGAGGCCTGGCAGATAGCGAGAAGAGAGGATATGCTGAAGGGCAAGTTCCCATCTCCGGATTTCTAACTTTATATTGACATGTCATACATTATACACTGTTTAACTGTGTGTGTACTTGTTGCAACAACAATAACAATAATTTTAAATATCAAAGATAATCAAACTGATCAGGATTGATATATGGAGGAAACAAAACCTCCCGTTGCTAAAAGGACTGGGGAACAAACTGTATTGGATGTTTGGATGAGTGTCTGCTGTGCTAGCAAGCAAGTGTGCTGAAGTATTTTTTTGCTTGTGAATGGGATATGAATAAAGCAGTTGTTATGTTTCAAAAAAATGGGACTTAACTTCAATTACTTAAACCTAACTAACCTAAGGACATCACACACATCCATGCCCGAGACAGGATTCGAACCTGCGACCGTAGCGGTCGCGCGGTTCCAGACTGTAGCACCTAGAACCGCTTGGCCACTCTGTTTGGCTGTTATATTTCAAATGGTGCATTTGATCGTTATTAGTTCTGATCCACTAATACCAGATAACTACAGTGGTGACTCCTTTGCCCCCGATAGCAAACTTACATCACCAGCAAGACATGCAGCTTTTCAGTCAGAATAACAACTTCAACAGCAAACTGCACACCATCACTATTACATCAGCACAGGACAAAGCAAATTGGGGGAGGCAGTGACTATAAACTACTTGGACAATAAAGATAATGGCTGACCATACCACAAACAAAGCAACCAGCAGCAACCCTCATATAATGTGGGCACAAACATGTCCAGTGGTGCCATAGGTAATCAAACCTTCAACAAAATCTCACATTTGGGACACTTCCACAGTCAATCAGTTTTTTGGAGGACACACACACACCAGATTCTACCATGCTAAACTGTAACCCAACATTTCTGCTCACATTGCACCATACTGTGTAACCGTGGGAGCTGCGTGATGTGTACTTCGATTTTCTTACCGTGCCAGCAATAGCTGCATAGCCACACGAGACACGCACCAGGTGTACAACAGTGACACAATTGTGCCAGGAACCTTCATTGTCCTAATCTGGTAGAATGATGCACTTTCAACAAGTGATAAGTGACAAGCCACAGAGAACAGGAATTATTCCAAAACTACGAGCATTCCAGCCCAACCAACCGAGACTTCAAACAGTCAAATTAATTCTACAAAGTTATGGAATAACAAATGTTTGTAGCTGTGCTGAACAATTTAGGCCAACATTCTCCGCTTATTAGTGGTGTTATTGCCACTTCAGCTACATCAAACAAGTTTGATATGATAAAAAAAG
This sequence comes from Schistocerca cancellata, assembly GCF_023864275.1. NCBI lineage: Eukaryota > Metazoa > Arthropoda > Insecta > Orthoptera > Acrididae > Schistocerca > Schistocerca cancellata. The sequence continues at coordinate 831,150,249 of NC_064627.1, read as the reverse complement.
ACTTTATTGACACATTGGTTGAAGGCAGCTGAATGACAAGCACATCAGGCTTTGTTCGAAGAAGAAATTGGAAGTAGAATGCCTTCTCAACTATGCTGGAACATGGGGCAAGTTGTAGAATCCAACATATTTTTGGATGACACCTTGTGGAACGTATGGATACTTAAACTACCATCTTCAGTGCAGGCCACACTTATTTCGAGGGATCAGGAATTCACAGAGATCAAATTAGAGTTGGCCGACAGAATTCATGCAACATTGCAGTTATATAACAAGCTGAATTCGAGTATCAAATATATTCCTAATGCTATGCAGTCAGCCATGTTTCTACAGAAAGGAGGGTGTAGCCCCAGTGAAATACGAGCACTTACAAACTCACCCAAGGCCATTCGTGTGAGATGCAAAGAGTCACGGGACCCACATCGATGATGTGGGACATTAGTTAACCAAGCTACTGCGGAAGCAGCTGACCCCTCCTGACTGAGAGATGCAGCCTGAGGTTGTTTGGCTCGCAAAGTGATCACAGCAACATATCGTGTACTGGTAACTCATCCCTTCAGCAATATGTTGGTATCATGAGAAGTTTGGCACAATGGCACACCAATGTGTTTCACTGTACAGTTTCAAATATCAACAAGAGCCTACTATTGGAACACTGGATGGCATAAGTTGAGATGCGAGCTGGTTGCAAGGGGAAGATTTCCAGAAGGTTTTCGACACTGTACCTCACAAGCAGTTGTAATGAAATTGCGTGCTTATGGAATATTGTCTCAATTATGCGATTGGATTTGTGATTTCCTGTCAGTGAGGCCACAGATTGTAGTAACTGATGGAAAGTCATCGAGTAAAACTGAAGTGATTTCTGGCGTTCCCCAAGGTCATGTTATAGGCGCTCTGCTGGTCCTTATCTATATAAACGATTTAGGAGACAATTTGAATAGTCGTCTTACGTTGTTTGCATATGCTGTTATCTTTTATCGTCTTGTAAAGTCATCAGAACATTAAACCAAATTGCAAAATGATTTAGAAAATATATCTGTATGGTGCAAAAATTAGCAATTGACCCTAAATAGCGAAAAATGCGAGGTCGTCCACACAAGTGCTAATAGGAATCTGTTTAACTTTGTTTACAAGATAAATAAATCAAATCTAAAGGCCATAAATTTGACTAAGCACCCTTACAGACAATTTAAATTGGAAGGAACACACAGAAAATGTTGTGCGGAAGGCGAACCAAAGCCTGCACTTCATTGGCAGAACACTTTGAAGGTGCAACAGATTTACTAAAGTGACTGCCTACACTATGCTTGTCCATCTTTTTTTGGGAGTACTGCTGCACGGTCTGAGATCCTTACCAGATAGGATTAATGGAGTATGTAGAGAAAATTCAAAGAAGAGCTGTAGTTTTGTATTATTGAGAAATAGGCAAGAAAGTGTCACAGACTTGATACAGGATCTGGGATGGACACCATTAAAACAAAGGCATTTCTTGTTGGGATGGAATTTTTGCACGAAATTTCAATCATTAGCTTCATCCTCAGAGGGCGAAAATATTTCCTACATAACAATGTAAAGGAAATCAGAGCACACACAGAAAGATATAGGCGTTTGTTTCTTCCCTGCACTTTTTGAGAAGGGAATAACACTTAAGTGTGATTTGCAGAATATCGATGTAGATGTAGATGTAGAGTACCAAAACAAGATTATACTCTATCAGCCTATGGACCCAAGATACTTCATGTGGGATCAGATGTCATGACACGAGTTCCCAGTAGACTCATGACCAGGAGTTATCACCATACGAACAATCACGTTCAGCTAGCAAATCAACAAAACCCTTTCTGCGCACTGTTAATGACACACTTGTTCATCATTGTGAAATAAGAAAGCTTACAGTGGATTTTGGACCTCATGGTAGCAAATGTGTCAGTGCCAATAGCTGGGTTGGAGTTCCCTTGCCACCAAAAACTTTCACTAGACTTAACTATGGGTGTGGTTAGATGTCCTGTTACGAGGCAATCAGTGCAGGCATCCAAGGACTCTGACACCATACGTAATACCATCACAGTTGGAAAGTAAAGACAAAATTATGAGATTAATAAATAATATGAAACATGATATTGAAACTACTAACCACAAATTGCAGGATGTAGTACATTACAAAGTGTTATTAAATCAAGAGAATAATGAACTATGGAATAAAATAAATCATTGTCAAGAATAATTGCACATCACACGTAAATGGATAGCTGAGCAGCATCCTCAACTATAGGTGGCATCAAGTACTACATACCATATCAACAAACGTTCAGCACACAGGTTGGAGTAAAGGTCAGCCATTGTAAACCTAGTCATACCATGGCCATAACCTGTTTGGAGGAGTTGTCGGAGGGACACAGCATTACATTCACACATCGAGAGGTCTCCTGATCTGCACAAAAGTACAAAGACTTGTACGAATAGGTGCCAAACATCTAAACAAACTGTAGAGGAACTTTTGCAGGCATCAGTAGTTTGGCCTACAGCCAGCCAATGGACTTCACTGATTCACACTTAGTGCCTCAGAAAGACAATTTTTTTTTTTTTTTTTTTTTACTGTGTGGAGATCATCAATCACTGAACTCTCAAATTGTACCACATATGAGTAGGTACCCTGTTCCCTACTTATAGGATTTTTCACATCTGTGGCAGATGCGAACATATTTAGTGCAATAGGAAAAAATACCAGAAACTGCAATCATCACTCCCTTTGGAACTTCTTGCGTTTTTGCACTTGTTTTATGGGCTAAAAAATGTGCCCCAGATGTGGCAGTAGTAGGTAGATGGCAACGTCACCCCAATTTTGATATCAAATTGATATGCAAATTAATAAATTGATCAATTAGACCCCCCCCCCCCCTCCCCCCGACCCCGACAATGCCCATCCCCATCCCCGACCATGCCCAACCCCACCTCTGGATGATGTCATGTGTTTTTCTCAGCCTGCACTTGGGCCCCAATCCCCTCTCCCCCTCTCCACCCATCCCTTCCCACTCTCTCTCCTCAGTCACCTATGCTATTGGTGGGAATTACAAATTTTGCCGTGAATTTCGAATTTTGGTGGCCATTCCTAATTTTCGCTGTACAAATCAATTTCTGCTCAGGGGATGTAATATTAATAGAAACTGTTGATGGAAATTGTTTATAAAATGGGAATAGGTGGTAGAAACCAGAAAAAAAAAACAATTCAGAGGACAGGAAATTGGAGAATTATGCTCTGAAAAGGACATAATTTGCATTTCCCAGGACATGGATACTCTTGTTTAACTTCCGATTGCTTCATCGCTTCATATAGTGTGATCACAAAGTCATTAAGATGCTCCGTGTTGCGCTGCTGGATTCACACATTACTGACCTTCACCTTGCGTAGGGACTGGGCCATTGTAGCTTCTGCCCTGCCCCACACAACCCGCATCACAGCTTGCTGGCCCGGCTGCATTCATGACAGCCGCCTTGCAGGATACTGCAGGACATTCCTACCCCTGGCTCCTGGCCAGCTGTGGGCCTTTTGACACAAAAGGCACCACGGGACACAAGCTCTTAATTCTCAGGCAGCCTAATGACACAACTACAGCACATGCACCGCTTGGCCACATGTCCAGAGGTCTACTGATGACCACTTGTCTGCCACCAGCCCTCGACTTCCACACCACAGGGGGGTGGCAGCCAGTAGCTGGAAATCGGCAGAAGATTATAATGTACAATGCCACTCTCAAAGCGTGCTTTGTTGGTCCTTACCATGAACAATAGAGTTGTTTTCGAAGGTTAGCATCATCCCCCACAGCTCTGTCCTAAGGAAAACAGCAACATATATTTTGAATGATGTAGCTGGCATTGGGTGTGTCAGACTATCTATCTGTCTCAGGCTGAAAAAAGGGTTTTTTCCTAAAGGTAGCAGATGTGTACAATTTTCCATCCACTTGCTGGCAAACAAAGGATGTTTTCAGAAGGGGCATCTGCCTGTTTCATATAGGTATGAAAAAGAGGTCACTATACTGTCAACTACCTTTCAAGGTCATCTGACTACCCACTTTCCACAGCCAAAATACATGCTCGTGGATCATTGCATACAGGAAATGTCCCAGGATTTTTCATAGATTAGCAAATAAAAGAAGTAAATATTCTAGTACCAAATCTTTATTAACTTTAGCATTTACATTTATGTACAGAAAACACCTCTTTCTTTATTTTTGTTTGGTGTAGTTTTAATAATGTCCAATTTAATTTTTAACTTATAACTTAACTCCACATCTGAATCATATATTTCTTTCTCTAGCTAGTAATTTGACAAATACAGAGAAGGCATGTTTTCGTGCTCCAGTATATATATATTTTTTTCTCTAAACTATCTCTTTTACAGCTTTAACAATTAGTTCTGTTCCATCCAGCAGTTTTGCTAGACAAGAGCATTTGGGGATTTTAATGTTTCCTCTTATTTACTGCTTGGTACTGTTGTTATAACACCCACATCCACCTGGGTGTAAGCTGCAAGTTCTTCTGCTGCACATTCTTGCAGAATTTCGGTATAGAACTTAAAGTTTACACTTTTGCAAATGAATTGCCACTAAAAGCTGTTATTCCATTGATTTTAAGCTCTGCAAATGGTTTTTCTGTTGCTAAGTGTATGACATTGAGCCCACCACATTTCGATACAGTGTGTCCATCCTTTTTAAGCAGCTCCAAGGAGGAATGGAGTTTGATAAAGAGATTTTTTGTGTGTCCTTTAACATAGTAAACATTCTCCAGTCCATCATTTTTGGCCAGTATGCCAAGATATGGCCATTTACCACTGTTCTTTACAATAAACGCCTTTATCTTGTATTCCCCAGTCATAGCTAGATTTCTCCATGAACTGTGTTTAAAGCCATATGTAAACCTGACCCGCACATCAATAGCCTCTTCCTTTGCCATCACAAAACAGTTCTGTAATAGGTGTAAGCACTTTTACATTCTTCTCACTAAGTAGTTTACCATTTTCTGTTTAATTTATGTTGCCAATGTCAGTAGCCAGATTATCCACGTTCTGTTGTAATAACCACAAATGGAAGCATACATCCATTGGTCTTGTCTTCCTCCCTAATAGCTAAGGGATGTTTAGCACTTTGGAGGAAGCCATGTTGACATTTTCAACTACTGTGGAAGACGGATCAGCTGCGTCTGTCAAGGCTTCTTTTATACTCTAAACATCCAAGATGATTGCACTTCTGGTCACGTGATTTCCAGTCATACACTCTGCTTAACTCCTACCCCAATTGTGCTATTTTGTGTGCAAAGTGTCCGAAGCAGGCAGGATGACTGCCACTCGCAATTATCACCCTGTCCCAAACCACATAATTCTGCTATCATGGTTGGGTACAGCGCTGTACCCGGACACGGTTTCTGAAGTGGTGGTACAGTGTAATAGATGTAAAAGAGGTAGTGTACAGGGAAAAAATTAGATATATACTGTAGTTTGAAAACATACCTTCTCTGTATTTGTCAAATTACCAGCTGGAGAAAGAAATAGATGATTCAGATGTGGATTTAAGGTGTAAGTTAAAAATTAAATTGGACATTTTTAAAACTACTCCTAACAAAAACATGGAAAGAGTTGTCTTCTGTACATAAATGTTAATGTAAAAGTTAATAAAGATTTGGTACTAGAATATTTGCTTCTCTTATTCACTAATCTACAAAAAATCTTAAGACATTTCTGATATACCATACAGAGATCCATGGGCATGTATCTTGGTTGTGGAAAATGGGTGGTTGGATGACCTTGAAAAGTAGTTGAAACTAGGTAGTTGAAAGTACAGTGACCCCCTTTTCATACCTATATGAAAGTAGTGTTGGTCTACTTATCAAAATATGAAATTACTTTTCAGTTGTATTAATGTAGGTAAATGAATTTTTTACTTCACATTCTGTATTTTTCTTTCTTTCTATCTAACTCCTACTTAGATAGTATGTAGCTTTGCCCAGATCCTATGTCTGTGGCTTTGTTCAAGCACAGGAGTTATAATTTCAGCCATGTTTGCAATATGCTTTTGGAAGTGGACATGATCACACTCCACCTGTTCCCAAACACCTACACATGCAGCACGATAGGCAAAATCCCATGAAATCATTACATATGTTTTGTTTTCCTCCATCTTAAACATCACCTCCCTCATGCTTTAAACTAATATCTTGTGCATATTGCACAGCCTTTACATTCATTTGCAAGGGTAGGCACTTGTGAAATAACAACAAAGACGTATGGTAACAAATAACAATTTTTTATTCAGACATAATCACTCACAGTAGTAATACAGCTTTTCATCCACAAATCTTGTTGTTTTTACAATACACGAAGTAATACTGATTTAAATTCACAGTTCTTGTTACTGTTTGAAATTTTTTATTTACAGTTGTTGATTTTTAAAAAACAGTAGTACTGTGGAAACTTTTTCTGTACTTTACATTGCAATACTGTTTACAGCTACTGCAGAGGTATAGTTTCTCTTATACTAATACTATTACTAGTGAAATTCCCACCCAAACAGAAGACTTAATTTATACTTTGAACTGGATGGCTCTAAACATTTCCCACCTCAAGCAGCTGAAATTATTTAATAATACAAGGAATCAGATGACCCTAAAATGTTCATTCCAAACAGCTGCACTAAAGAGAACTGGGTGGAACTCACACTTAAAACTAGTATGATTTGGATAGCTAGCGGTGGGTGAAACTTAAAAACTAATCTATTTACACATGTACTCCTACAATCACACACTCATGTGAAGTTCAAAAGCAAGAAATATGGTACACAATTTTTTTCCTTTCGTTTACAATTTTTTAACATTTTTGATGATTTTGGTTCACACACATATTTACATGGACATCCGCACTCAAACGCACACACAAAGAGACACATAAGCATCACACATGCAGGCATGCCATACATCACACATACAATATTTAAACTACGATAAAAGAGCTATACTATTAGGTACAAGCTCTCACTCAGCCAGTCATGCACTCACTCTCTCTCAATCACACCATCGGGAGCCCCCACCCCCTCTCGTGCTTCGAGTAAATAGTGTGAGTACTGGAGGGTTTTGATCCCGTCATCACAAATGGCTCTTTTATCATCTTGAGGTGACAATACAACTCTAGACTGCAGCACAGTGTACACCTCATGACCTCATGTTTGAATTCTAGTTTGCTGTACCAAATGCTCAGATTGTGGTGGAGCACTGCAAATGCCACTGTACAGGCAATGCAAGTAGTCTTCAAATGTTAGGACACAGATGCAGCACATCGAACACCCCTAGCCTGCCCCTGGGTGGATCCATCAATTGTATGACTTGCATACATTTTGGATCTTAGACCCACAAACTCCACAATCGACAATCCTTTTGCTTCTTCTTTCATTAAGCCAATAACCTTCATGTTCTGCGGAACAATACCATAAGGATTATTGGCTGTGTATCCTGATGTGTCAGATTCATTACCATGGCCCTAATTACTTCATATGGATCACAGTTCTTCACCCAGTGGACGAAGCTATCTGTGAGCATATAAAGTAACTTTGGTTCTACAAAATGAGTTTTAGCAAACTCATAGTGGAAACAGTACATTTGGAGTTTGGAGATGTCCAGTATACACATACCCAAATAGATTGGTTTCATAAAAAACTCTACTGAAACCTTTGACATCTCCACAGAAACAAAGTTCTCCATTGAAAATTGTGACCCACTTAAAATTTGGTCTGGCAATGCACTTTCTTACATTCCACGGCCCATCCCATTCGGCCCTAATCAAAATATTGTGTTAATTTCTTACATTCTGCATGGTTTTACCAAAAATGGAATTATTCATCAATTTGTAAAAATCTTTTTCGAAATCACTAGTCACACCTGCCCTCTTTTGGTACTTAATTCAAGATACTCCTTCAAACATACCTCTTCTTGTGTCCAACAGTGGTCATCAGTTTAGGGACAGTGTTTCCTCATGGAACTTGTTGCTCTGAACATAACAGCAAGTCACTTGTCATTTCTTGAAAACTGCCAGGATATGTGAGGTCTGCCTCCACCACATACCCTACATCAGAATCAGCCACCAGTCCCAATATTTTTCCACCTAATCCCTCTAATTCGTTTTTGGGCTCCCATTGAAACCCACCAACTGGCAGTGGCTGCATCAGGGCGTTCCGATATACGTTATTCACATCCAAGTATAGAATATAACTTGAATTGAGGGATGCATTGAACACTGCATTCATACATGGATTATTTGCCTTGTTGCGTCTATGGACACACTGGCAAAGTCCCCCACAGATCCCACACTCAAAGAAAAGAAGCATATTGGCATCAGTCAAAAGTTCAATGTTGTGCCTTGTTTTCTTGAGCATTGTGTCCCAGAACAACCTAGGTGCCATGTAATAAAGGGCAGGCTCCAGAGAGTATGTGGCCATGCACACATTCCGGAACTTTTCAAAAACATCTGCAAGCTAGCACACACCAGTGTTCATGTATAGTCTTGCGTGTTCACCCAAATTTGGAATGTTGAATTCCCACCAGACATTCACGGCTTGCTCATAATCTGCACTAGTTATGGCATCACCTGTGAGAGTACTGGTAAATGCAGGTATGTCAGGTAGCCTGGTTTCATCGAGTTTGGCCTTATTATCCAGATGTTTTTCAAGCTCAGTGAACAACCAATCCACAGGATTATCCCCAACATAAGATTCATAGTGGTTAAGACTCGAATTATATGAACATGCAAGTTGGTACGCACCCACATATGGTAGTACGTATTTTTGCATGAAGATGGTATGTGAGGCTAAGGGGTTCCCTTCACAGTGAGTAATAGAGGCAAGGAGACATTTGAAGTCTGCATATACAAGAAATGGACAACATTCCTGGTGGTGACCATTCTTGAATTATAGAACTTGTTTTCTTCTGTAGGCATAACAACACATACCAGTTCCTTAGATTCACAGTCCTTTGGATGCCTTTTTAAATACTTTTCTTTTGAAAAGGTATTTAGACACCTGAAGTAAATGTGTTTTTTATGTTCGTGTTTCAACAATTGGCTGACAAGGATGTGGTACATGTCTTTGATCCATATGTAATGCTGATTATTACCTTCAGAGAAGAACAGCATGTTTACCTGAAGATCACACTCACCTGCATATTTCGAAAAATGGAGTGGTCCAACTATAGTATGCTTGTCCTGCTCATCTGGCTTGCTTTTCTCTTTCTTCTTTAGGCCATAAACAAGAACCGATATTCCGGGATTTTGTGTCTAAAATTTTGGTATGTCCTGAATCTTTACAGGGAACTTGATACCATCAAAATTATAACCTCTGAGGATTTTATTCTTTTGTACATTGTATGTTGTTGTGTGCTCGGGATGGTATCTGTAATGGTAATTTCTCTCACAAGCCAGAACTGACCATGCAAAACAAGCATTATCATTTTCATTTTGAACATTAATGCAAACCTGCTTCTTCTTAATATCCTCAGGGAGTTTGGTATAACTGGACCCTCCATTTAAAGCATCATAGACATGAATGGCGAGATGTGGTATTTGGCTGAGTGCTTTAGCTGACTCTCTTCCTTCCATCTTGGAAAACTGGGCAAGTATAGCAGCCAAGGTGGATTCAAGAAACCACTAGGCAATTGATGTACTCCGAGATATAATGCCTTTACCACCCTAGATGTAGTGCAAGGTTTTCTCCTCAGCAGCACTCTGCTGTTTGGAGGGGTGAGTCAACTCGCAGCAGAACAATGCATTACATTTAATTGCATTATATCTTGGATTGTCTAGGGCTTTCAGGAGCTCTGCCTCTAGCACCAGGAGGCACACTTCTAGAAACCTGACTGGGGCACGATAACCTCCAGCCTTATTCGCAGTTCTAGTAAATAAGATACAGCCGCCAAGTGTTCTAGAGGAGTCATGTTGCCACTAATCTGATGTCCTTCACTATCAGGACAGGATAGAGCACTACCGCTAGCCACAGGTTCATTATCATTAATACTACAGCTAAGTGACGACTGCGTCCAACTGGTGGATGAGGGAGCTGGGGAAGAGGCACCTTCAGTAGGAAGGGGGGGGAGAGGCATGCACCGAGGCATACAAACATTTTGCTGCTGGCAAGGGCGAGCAGCCAGTGTGTTTGTAGTAGGAGGCAGTGATGGTGACCTTTGTGGGAGCACCCAGGCTGGGGTGAGGCACCCCTTGATGCTCCTGCATATTTGAGCCTACACCATTGCTAGCCTGGGGGGGGGGGGGGGGGGGGGGAAATCATTGCTCTGACTGTACCACCCACGGACACCAGAGGGTATGTGGTGGCTTAAGGGCTGGCACTACAGCAGCCATGGCCACTTCTCACACGGCAACAAGCTGTGCTTCGCACAACAGTGCACACCGCTCGGGTGTGTGTTTGACACCCGCCCCCACAATCACTGCTCTAAATGCACATGCCACAGCAAGCTCTTGTCACAGTGGTGTTGGTGCCACCTCTGTAACATACAAATATTGGGAAAAAATTAAGCACAATGCTCAAGATTTTTTTAAATGCTGTAAACAAAAAGTACAATTAAGAGCATCAGCATTCCTGAACAATAATTATATGCTTTAATGATGATGGTCACATTATAATCACCTTTTACATTCTGGTTCCCAGGATTGAGCAGTTCAGTTGATCTTTCTGCTAGTTCTCCCAACCAGTCAAATATCTCCATCTCTTGTTCCAGAATGGAGAGATCACACTGCCTTTCAGCAGCCATCATCTCACACTCCCAATCAAGAATTTCACCCTCATCAGAATCGTTGTTGTTATGGAGCCATCAATCCATCTCATGGGAGTTGTCTACAGCAAGATACTGATTAGTAGAAACAACAACAAAAACTTTGTACTGAATTTGACTTCAGCGAGATATTGATTATATGTAACTACGAAAAAATTGATTAAATAAGTAAAAAGTTCATACCAGATAGAAGTGATGACGCCTGGTCATCATTCTCGATGCATACTCCTATCAGAACCTCATTTTCCTCTTGAGCATTAGCAACATCTACAACAATGAATAATATATACCTCACACAACTGTATATGATGAAAAAAGAGTCTAGCGGCACTATATTACAACTGTACTTACTTTCTTGCTGCATTTCAGACTTCAGAAGCAGCTCAATGTCCATCAGCTGTGACTCTAATGCTGCAGCAGTGAGATCAAAAGTTTCATAAATGCTTGTTACAATCTGAACATGTAAACTACCACACAGAATTTGGAGATGTACTTACGTAATGGTAGCACAAGCTCTTCCACTTGATGGAGACTTTCAGCTGCTGCTGGTCTAATGCTAGAGCAACAGTAGAAGTGTTACAAGAACTTGCTACAATTGGAACACTTTAAGAGTTGCTTCCTGAACATATAACTATCACACACAGAATTTTGAATTGTACTTACATGATCGGCCAATGGCCTTGCCGTAGTGGTAACACCGGTTCCCGTCAGATCACCGAAGTTAAGTGTTGTCAGGCTGGGCTAGTACTTGGATGGGCGACCATCCGGTCTGCCGAGCGCTATTGGCAAGCAGGGTGCACTCAGCCCTTGTGCGGCAAACTGAGGAGCTACTTGATTGAGACATAGTGGCTCAGGTCTCAGAAAGTGAGATACGGCTGGGAGAGATGCATGCCCCTCCGTATCCACATCCGGTGATGCCTGTGGGCTGAGGATGACATGGCGGTCCGCCAGGGCCTGTGGACAGAGTTTATGGACATACGTTTACATACTTACATGATGGTAGCACATGATCTTCTGCTTGCAGGAGACTTTCAGCTTCCAGCTGGTGTTCTAGTTCCATCAACATTTCGGGAATGAATGGTGTAATAGTAAGAAAAAAAACTTTTATAACCATTTGTTACAAAATGTATCACAATCTCGAAAATTTTGAATACTTTGCTATGAAATTTTATAACTGTTGCTAGTTGAACTCATAAATTTTTTTTTATAAACACTTACATGGCAATTGACCCAAGTTCGGCCGTTTTCCACTACCACTACCACTGGCATCATTGCTGGCTGACCGTTTCATGTTGCAGGAATCACATTGACACAACTATGCACTGTCAAAGACTGGTGATTGTGGTGGGGGTTGGGCTTTATATAGCTTCAGACTCCACCCTCTGTTTAGTTGAGGACCATTGGGAACTCAGTGCCATTCCAGCAACTTATAACTTGCCTTCTTTTTTCTTCAAGCAGGCTTAGTGCAGCTGTTTGAGGAAAATATCATATCTGTGGGGGAGGGAAAAAATGATCTGAGATAGATGTGCTTTGTTTGCTGGCAAGTGGTTGACATATTGGACACAGCTGCTAGCTTTAGAAAAACACTATTTGTTCACTCTGAAGAAAATAGATGGCTTGATATTTCTGACATCAGCTGCACCCTTCAAATACATGTTGTTGTTATTCAGTGCATAGCTGTGGTGTGAGGACGCTAACTTCACTTTCTTTTTCTTCTTGGTGCAGGCAGTTGCAGTGGGAGACAAAAAATTCTATAAAACAAATAGAGGCTCCTTTCTGAAAACATCCTTTGTTTGCTGGCAAATTGGTGGAAAATTGTACACATCTGCTATCTTTAGAAAAACACCCTTTGTACAGTCTGAGACAGATGGATAGTCAGACACACCTGATGTCAGCTGCATCCCTCGAAATATCTGTTGCTGTTTTCCTTAGGACAGAGCTGTGGGGGAAGACACTAACCTCGAAAACAACTCTATTGTTCTTGGTAAGGACCAACAAAGTGCGCCTTTAGAGCAGCATCATACTATAATGTACTAAATGCCTATTTCCAGCTACTGGCTGCCACCCATAGAAGTCGAGGGCTGGGGATAGACAAGTGGTCATCATCAGATGCCGGACACATAGCCAGGCGGCGCACGTGTCGCAGTTGTGTCATTAGGCCACCTGAGAGTTAAGAGCTTGCATGCTCTTGCACCTTTCATGTTAAATTACCCACAGCTGGCCAGGGGGCATGGGGGTAGGTGTGTCCTGCAGTATCCCTCGAGGCAACTGTTGTGAATGCAGACGGGCCGGCAAGCTGCTACCTGACGGGGGGTGGAGGGGTGGGGAGGCTGGAGGTGTGGAAGCCACAATGGCCCAGTCCCTATGCAAGGCAAAGGCGGTAATGCCAAGGCGAGCAGCACAATGCAGAGCATTTTAATGACTTTGCGGTCGAACTATACAAAGTGATGAAGCGATCGGAAGTTAAACAAGAGTATCCGTGTCCTACAAAATGCAAAATATGTCCTTCTCAGAGCATAATTCTCTGATTTATCCTCCTCTGAATTGCTTTTTTCCAATTTCTACCACCTATTCCAGTTTTATAAATGATTTTTATCAACAATTTCAGTTAATATTATGTCCTCTGAGCTGACAATTGATTTGTACAGCGAAAATTTGGAATGGTCGCAAAAATTCGAAATTCCCACCAATAGGGTAGGTGATTGAGGAGGGAGAGTGGGAGGGGGAGGGTGGAGAGGGTGGGAGGGGTTTGAGGCCCATGTGCAGGCTGAGAAAAACACATGACGTCTTCTGGGGGTGGGGTTGGCGATGGTCGGGGCCGGGAGGAGGGGGGAGGGGGGGGGATTAATTGATCAATTGAATTAATTTTCATATCAATTTGGCATCAGAATTGGGGTAATGCTGCCATCTCCCTACTACTTGTGGCAACTTTCTATTGACCAATATTAAGAAAACTTTTGTTTTGTTTTTTCTATTTGGACGATATAGTGGTCTCAAAAACTGCTGAAGAGCTCAAAAGACATTTCAAAATAATTTTGGACACCCTGTGAAAACATTACATCATCGCTAGTGAAGAGAAGTGCGAACTTGGGAAAAAGTGAGGTAATCTTCTTGGGTCATTCCATAAAGTCCATAATTAAACCCACAGCGAAACAGGTCGAAGCAATACATTCCATACTGAGATCTACAATCAGGGCTGTATCTAGGCGGCAAACTGTTGCCACGGAAGAATTATTTTTTATGTATATTTTAATGTGTATAACATCAGCATTCAACAATTTATTGGCAAAGTGTTGATAAATAATTGTACTTGTCATTAAACTCATATTTTACTCTTGGTCCACCTATATAATGTCTTCCATGAGCGCATTAATCTCATAGGTTACGTTAGGAGATAGTTCTCCACGAATCATGTAGCCTACAACATCTTGCTTGTGGCATGTTGTTCCAATTTTTCATCTATTCATCGTAACGCTGATGTCATACACAACACAATACCATTCCATGTTGTTCTCCACTTAAAATTAAGATATGTAATTTGAATACTAACTGGTCATAGTGAAGTAGATTTTGTAGTATTTGATAGAATCAAAATATGTTCCCTTTGCAACACTTGACATCACTGTGGTGGTACTATTGGATGATGCAGGTCAAGGGGCTCTGCATATTGAAATAAAGCTGAAGAAAAAAGACAGTAAACTTAAATACCGGAAACGAACTCATAGCTTAATGGTAAAAACAAAACTAAACTCTGTTGCTCTGAACATTCGAGTAAAGTTACGGATCAAAACAGTATCAAAACAGTGTAGATGTGGAAGCAAAATTAGAGCTCTAAATGGTAAACATAATGCAGATGCCCTAACTAACTTCAGGAGTTCCAGAAGGATGTCAAGAATCTACATGCTCTAAGCCAGACAATTTTCCTGTTCCCCATAATGATCTATATCATCAGGAATATGCTGACTAGACAATGCATTATTTGGTAAAAATGGTATCAATCAAAACATAAATGTTGATATTTCTATGTCCTCATAGTAGTAATATGCTGACAGATACCAGTGATTTTGCTGCAAAAAGCTGCTTCAGAGGGGCCTACCACTAAATGCCAATGGCATTAAAAGACATACCAGAAATGGCAATCATCACTCACTTTTAGACTAGATTAGATTAGATTAATACTAGTTCCATGGATCATGAATACGATATTTCGTAATGATGTGGAACGAGTCAAATTTTCCAATACATGACATAATTAAGTTAATTTAACAACATACTTAAGTTAATATAACAACTTTTTCATTTTTTTGTGTTTTTTATTTTTTATTTTGTTTTCGTTTTTTTGTTTTTTATTTATATCTAAAAATTCCTCTATGGACTAGAAGGAGTTGTCATTCAGAATTTTTTTTAATTTCTTCTTAAATACTTGGTTATCTGTCAGACTTTTGATACTATTTGGTAAGTGACCAAAGACTTTAGTGCCAGTATAATTCACCCCTTTCTGTGCCAAAGTTAGATTTAATCTTGAATAGTGAAGATCATCCTTTCTGCTAGTATTGTAGTTATGCACACTGCTATTACTTTTGAATTGGGTTTGGTTGTTAATAACAAATTTCATAAGAGAGTATATATACTGAGAGGCTACTGTGAATATCCCTAGATCCTTAAATAAATGTCTGCAGGATGATCTTGGGTGGACTCCAGCTATTATTCTGATTACACGCTTTTGTGCAATAAATACTTTATTCCTCAGTGATGAATTACCCCAAAATATGATGCCATATGAAAGCAACGAGTGAAAATAGGTGTAGTAAGCTAATTTACTAAGATGTTTATCACCAAAATTTGCAATGACCCTTATTGCATAAGTAGCTGAACTCAAACGTTTCAGCAGATCATCAATGTGTTTCTTCCAATTTAATCTCTCATCAATGGACACACCTAAAAATTTGGAATATTCTACCTTAGCTATATGCTTCTGATTAAGGTCTATATTTACTAATGGCATCATACCATTCACTGTACGGAACTGTATGTACTGTGTCTTATCAAAATTCAGTGAGAGTCCGTTTACAAGGAACCACTTAGTAATTTTCTGAAAGACAGTATTGACAATTTCATCAGTTAATTCTTGTTTGTCAGGTGTGATTACTATACTCGTATCATCAGCAAAGAGAACTAACTTTGCCTCTTCATGAATATAGAATGGCAAGCCATTAATATATATTAAGAACAACAAAGGACCCAAGGTCCACAGGTATCTGAGAATCTTACTTATCTGTTGAGAACAAGCTTTTAGTATTTTGCTGGAAATGCCATCAATTCCATGTGAGTTTTTGCTTTTAAGCAAGTTTATTATTTTCCTAATTTCAGAGGGAGAAGTGGGTGAGATTTCAATTGTATCAAATTGCATAGGTATGGCCTCTTCCATTAACAGCCTAGCCTCTTCTAATTCTTGATAGTTCCCCAGTTTGAGGAATGTGCTGATCTTTGCATATTATGAGAACTACTTATTTCAACTTTCCGCACTCTTCCAGTTAGGTACGAATTAAACCATTTGTGCACTGTCCCACTCATGCCACAATACTTGAGCTTGTCTAGCAGAATTTCATGATTTACACAATCAAAAGCCTTTGAGAGATCACAAAAAATCCCAATGGGTGGTGTTCGGTTATTCAGATCATACAAAATTTGATTG
The DNA here is from genome assembly GCF_023864275.1 of Schistocerca cancellata. Classification (NCBI taxonomy): domain Eukaryota; kingdom Metazoa; phylum Arthropoda; class Insecta; order Orthoptera; family Acrididae; genus Schistocerca; species Schistocerca cancellata. Next base: position 831,133,736 of record NC_064627.1, on the reverse strand, counting down.
GTGAAAGCATATATGGCATTTTCTGTTGAAAAACCTTTCTGGAAACCAAACTGACATTTTGTTAGTATTTCATTGTTACAGATATGTGAAGCTATTCTTGAATACATTACTTTCTCAAAAATTTTGGATAAAGCTGTTAGAAGGGAGATTGGACGGTAATTGTTGACAACAGATCTATCCCCCTTTTTATATAAAGGTATAACAATAGCATATTTCAGTCTATCAGGGAAAATGCCCTGTTCCAGAGAGCTATTACACAGGTGGCTGAGAATCTTACTTATCTGTTGAGAACAAGCTTTTAGTATTTTGCTGGAAATGCCATCAATTCCATGTGAGTTTTTGCTTTTAAGCAAGTTTATTATTTTCCTAATTTCAGAGGGAGAAGTGGGTGAGATTTCAGTTGTATCAAATTGCATAGGTATGGCCTCTTCCATTAACAGCCTAGCCTCTTCTAATGAACACCTGGGTCCTACTATATCCACAACATTTAGAAAATGATTATTAAAAATATTTTCAACTTCTGACTTTTTGTTCGTAAAGTTTTCATTCAATTTGATGGTAATACTGTCTTCCTGTGCTCTTGGTTGACCTGTTTCTCTTTTAATAATATTCCAAATTGTTTTAATTTTATTATCAGAGTTGCTGATTTCAGACACGATACACATACTTCTGGATTTTTTAATAACTTTTCTTAATATAACACAGTAGTTTTTATAATGTTTGATAGTTGTGGGTCACTACTCTTTCTTGCTGTCAGATACATTTCCCTTTTCCGGTTACAAGATATTTTTATACCCTTAGTAAGCCATGGTTTGTTACGAGGTTTCTTACGAGTATATTTAACTATTTTCTTGGGGAAGCAGTTTTCAAATGCATTTACAAAAATGTCATGAAATAAATTATATTTTAAATTGGCATCAGGTTCACGGTACACCTCATCCCAGTCTAACTGCTGTAGGCTTTCCCTGAAATTTGCAATTGTTAAATTGTTGACTGAACGTACTACTTTGGAGGACTGTTTAGTATTGCTGAATGGAGCTATGTCATATATTGTAACTAGCTGTGCACCATGATCAGAAAGACCATTCTCAACAGGCTGAGCATTTATCTGGTTAAACTTATCTTGGTCTATAAAGAAGTTATCTATCAGTGAGCTGCTATCCTTTACCACCCGAGTAGGAAAATCAATAACGGGTGTCAAATTGAAAGAACCGAGTAATACTTCAAGGTCATTTTTCCTATTACCCTCTTTCATAGAATCTACATTGAAGTCCCCACAAATAATAGTTTGCTTCCTCCTGTCTGACAGATAGCACAACAAGGAGTCCAAATTTTTCAGAATAGATGAAAATTTCCTGATGGGGACCTATATACAGTTACAATTATAAATGTGCCTTTATTTAATTTAAGCACACAGGCACATGCTTCTATATGTTTCTCTACACAAAACTTTTTTGTTTCTATACTTTTTGCACAATGATAACTTTTGACATATATGGCAACTCCTCCTTTCTCCATATTTTCTCTCATTACATGTGCAGAGAGCTTATATCCACTTACATTTATCTTATCCATATCAGCAACAATGTGATGCTGAGACAGGCATAGTATATCTATTTCATCCTCAGCTTCTAAATCTTCTAAACAAACCAGAAGCTCATCTATTTTATTCTTTAAACTCCCAATATTTTGATGAAATATACTTACATTATTTTTAATTATACTTTTATGAGAACCTTTCCTTATTCTAACATTTGCAGTACTCTCCTGTCTGAGTTTCTCATTGTGCTTAGGCCTAGTTGCTATACCAGTGATCACATGGTGTTCAGAGAGGCAGATTATGTCAACTGGGTTGGGTGACTTTAATTCATCAATGCAATTACCTAGGACTGAGATACAACTTGGTGGAGATAAAATTTCTGATGATTGGTGAAAATTTATAATTGACAGCTGTGATTGGTGATCCAATGTGCTAGAATTGTGCTTTGGAAATGAGGAAATGTATACCGCAGAGACAGGCTGGACAGTGAAGGGGGAGGCGTGTTTATAGCGATAAGAAGTGCAATAGTATCAAAGGAAATTGAGAGAGATCCGAAATGTGAAATAATTTGGGTGAAGATCACGGCTAAAGCAGGCCCAGAGATGGTAATTGGATGTCTCTATAGGCCCCCTGGCTCAGCAGCTGTTGTGGCTGAGCACCTGAATGATAATTTGGATAATATTTCGAGTAGATTTCCCCACCATGTTATAGTTCCAGGTGGAGATTTTAATTTGCCGGATATAGACTGGGAGACTCAAACGTTCATAACGGGTGGCAGGGACAAAGAATCCAGTGAAATTTTTTAAAGTGCTTTATCTGAAAACTATCTTGAGCAGTTAAACAGAGAACCGACTCGTGGCGATAACATATTAGACCTTCTGGTGACAAACAGACCCGAACTATTTGAAAAAGTTAACGCAGAACAGGGAATCAGCGATCATAAAGCGGTTACGGCATCGATGATTTCAGCCATAAATAGAAATATTAAAAAGGGTAGGAAGATTTTTCTGTTTAGCAAAAGTGACAAAAGGCAGATTTCAGAGTACCTGATGGCTCAACACAAAAGTTTTGTCTCAAGTACAGATAGTGTTGAGGAACAGTGGACAAAGTTCAAAACCATCGCACAATATGCGTTAGATGAGTATGTGACAAGCAAGATCGTAAGAGACGGAAAAGAGCCACCGTGGTACAACAACCGAGTTAGGAAACTGCTGCGGAAGCAAAGGGAACTTCACAGCAAACATAAACATAGCCAAAGCCTTGCAGACAAACAAAAATTATGCAAAGCTAAATGTAGTGCAAGGAGGACTATGCGAGAGGCGTTCAATGAATTCAAAAGTAAAGTTCTATGTACTGACTTGGCAGAAAATCCTAAGAAATTTTGGTCTTATGTCAAAGCGATAGGTGGCTCAAAACAAAATGTCCAGACACTCTGTGACCAAAATGGTACTGAAACAGAGGATGACCGACTAAAGGCTGAAATACTAAATGTCTTTTTCCAAAGCTTCACAGAGGAAGACTGCACTGTAGTTCCTTCTCTAGATTGTCGCACAGATGACAAAATGGTAGATATCGAAATAGACAACATAGGTATAGAGAAACAATTAAAATCGCTCAAAAGAGGAAAGGCCGCTGGAACTGATGGGATACCAGTTCGATTTTACACAGGGTATGCGAAGGAACTTGCCCCCCTTCTTGCAGCGGTGTACCGTAGGTCTCTAGAAGAGCTTAGCATTCCAAAGGATTGGAAAAGGGCACAGGTCATCCCCGTTTTCAAGAAGGGACGTCGAACAGATGTGCAAAACTATAGACCTATATCTCTAACGTCGATCAGTTGTAGAATTTTGTAACACGTATTATGTACGAGTAAAATGACTTTTCTGGAGACTATAAATCTACTCTGTAGGAATCAGCATGGGTTTCGAAAAAGACGGTCGTGTGAAACCCAGCTTGTGCTATTCGTCCAAGAGACTCAGAGAGCCATAGACACGGATTCACAGGTAGATGCCGTGTTTCTTGACTTCCGCAAGGCGTTCGATACAGTTCCCCACAGTCTTTTAATGAACAAAGTAAGAGCATATGGACTATCAGACCAATTGTGTGATTGGATTGAAGAGTTACTAGATAACAGAACGCAGCATGTCATTCTCAATGGAGAGAAGTCGTCCGAGGTAAGAGTGATTTTAGGTGTGTCGCAGGGGAGTGTCATAGGACCGTTGCTATTCACAATATACATAAATGACCTAGTGGATGACATCGGAAGTTCACTGAGGCTTTTTGCGGATGATGCTGTGGTGTATCAAGAGGTTATAACAATGGAAAATTGTACTGAAATGCAGGAGGATCTGCAGCGAATAGACGCATGGTACAGGGAATGGCAATTGAATATCAATGTAGACAAGTGTAATGTGCTGCAAATACATAGAAAGATAGTTCCCTTATCATTTAGCTACAAAATAGCAGGTCAGCAACTGAAGGCAGTTAATTCCATAAATTATCTGGGAGTACGCATAAGGAGTGATTTAAAATGGAATGATCATATAAAGTTGATCGTCGGTAAAGCAGATGCCAGACTGAGATTCATTGGAAGAATCCTAAGGGAATGCAACCTGAAAACAAAGGAAGTAGGTTACAGTATGCTTGCTCGCCCACTGCTTGAATACTGCTCAACAGTGTGGGATCCGTACCAGATAGGGTTGATAGAAGAGATAGAGAAGATAGAACGAAGAGCAGCGCGCTTCGTTACAGGATCATTTAGTAATCGCGAAAGCATTACGGAGATGATAGATAACCTCCAGTGGAAGACTCTGCAGGAAAGATGCTCAGTAGCTCAGTACGGGCTTTTGTTAAAGTTTCGAGAACATACCTTCACCGAAGAGTCAAGCAGTATATTGCTCCCTCCTACGTATATCTCGCGAAGAGACCATGAGGATAAAATCAGAGAGATTAGAGCCCACACAGAGGCATACCGACAATCCTTCTTTTCATGGACAATACGAGACTGGAATAGAAGGGAGAACCGATAGAGGTACTCAAGGTACCCTCCGCCAAACACTGTCAGGTGGCTTGCGGAGTATGGATGTAGATGTAGATGTAGAAATTATCAACTGTGAAATCTTGTATATTTCCCTACCCAAGAATCATTGTTCTGTGCATGTTGTAAAGTATTTGGTGGTGCATCTGTCTGCAACATTTGGTTTCACTGAATGGAGCCAAGCTGGAATATGAAAATCTGGATATGAAAATTCTATCTCCCATAGAAACTGCTTGTCAAAAATGAAAAACAGAGGAAACCAGATGATTAGAACTGAAAAAGGTTGCTTATCGAACATGAACATGAAGTTACATATTGAAGAAATGTACTAAAAAGTTATTTCTATAGTTAAGAAGCTAGCTTCTAGGGGTCTAGCATTTCGTGGAGACAGAGGTGTTCGGCTCTGTAAAAAATGGAAATTTCATGATGTGTCTGGAATTAATTGGAGTATTATTCTTTTTTGGCTGACCGTATAGCAAGGTTTGGTAACCCCAGAAAAGGATTTACTTGATAGTTGTCACCAGCAATTTATGAAGATTTAATCATCTTAGTAGGGGGCGGATGGTTGGGGGGTGACCATCAGTAATGAAGTTATTTATTCTAAATATTTTTCAGTCATTGTAGATCGTACATCAGATATATCCCATAATGACCAGTTAAGTAATATCATCAGACAGGTAATGTAAGATGGCCTCTCAGTAGAGAGATTCCTGTGTTCTATAAAAAACTACATGGACTAAAACTTGACAGCTGCAGAGATCAGTTATACGCAATGGTGAGTAGGTGAGGCAACTAGTAAGAGTATGAATGCAGATTGGAAAGCAGTGTTTTCTGCATTAAGGAGAATTTCAGAAATAGAGAATGGAAGTGCTAGATTTGAAGCCGAAGATCTTCTTATAACATGAAGTAGTATTGAGATAGTGTTCATTACATCTCTGTGCTGCTGTTTCCAGCAACAGTTTGGCAAAGCATTGGGAAAACTTCAAGCTGAGGATACAGATATTTATACTTCTGTAGTAATGTATGACTCTATTGCAATGTTCTTAGCTGAGCTTCCGATATCTTTTTCAATTCACAAGGGTCCAGCTTGAAAGAAACTATTAGAGATGAGGAATTCAGAATCAGTTCCATCTTTTTCAGCTGCTGAGAATCAAAAAAGAAAACGTCAAATTAGAGGTAATGGATTCTTTGATGAATTCTTTGATGAATCATCCAACTCTGAAGAAGAACCCAAATGACCTGAATAAGAAGCAGGATTAGGTTGTGTTGAGATCAGGAGAAGAATGAAAGCATGAGTTTCTAAGAATTTACAAACTCTTCAGGTGAGTTAGAGAAGATAATTAATGTCATAGAGAATACAATTTAAGATTTTCATTTCACTCAAATATCACAGAACTAGAAGCTGTTCAAATTTGTGAGACTGCAGTGAAACTTAAGAGCCATTTATAATCATGTAATACAGAAGAACACAGCCTATACATTTTAAAAGCTACCTGTTGTCTATTAAGAAAGTATGTGGTGTCAAGTTGTCCTCTTCTATTTCTCTGTAGGATGATGGTTTGAAAAAATTGGTGATCTCTGTTCAAATGTGTATTCTAACAAAAGAATGTCCTGCTGAAAGGTCCTTTTATGTTTCAAAATGGATTAAGAACTACCCAAGGCCAGAAGAGAATCAAGAACGAATGCGCCATCTTGGAGTACTAAGCACAGAATCAGGAATGACTGTCAATCTGGATATTGAGGAAGTGATTAATGAATTTGCTAATATGAAAGTGGAAAGGAAGCCATTTGTCTAAGTTTGCTAAATTTTGGAAAAGACCAGTTAAATGGTATTGTATCATGTATTTGGAGCTGACTAAGTTTTACATTTAAGTGAAGTAATTTTGGTATAGGGTATTAATTAAATTGTAGTGATTTTCTTTGTACTTTTACTATACAGTGCACCCAAGTTTTATGTTTCTATGGCAGTTTTTCAGTACAAGTGGCTGTTGCACAGTAGTAGTTATTTCATTATTTTTGAATATTTAACTTGCACGTGTGCTTTTTTATATGTTATTTAAATACTTTAATAAAGTTTAAAATTGATGTTATTGACTACACTGTTTTATTGTTGCTAGTACGTAATGAATACCAGTGCTGAAGTTTAGGAACAAGGGCGTAAAACAAATTATTGCATAGGGGCTTCACACACCCTAAATACGACAACCTTCAGGGAACTATGCCAATTCCTAGACACAGTTAACTTTTACGGGAGGCATTTGCCACTAGCAGAGCAATTACAGGCACCTTTGATGAATGCATGGGTGGGAAAAGATAATCAGGGGTAGGAAACATGTGCTTACGTGAATAAACGACATGCAAAAAGCATTTGAGAAGATCAAACACAGCTTAGAACAGGCGGTTACACTACCACACTTGTTAAAAGGTGCCCTTTATCTATGACAGCTGATGCAAGTATGTGGCAAAGGGCACAATATTGCACCAGATAACTGACACAAAACAGTAGCCAGTGAGATTCTTTTCAAAAGAATTTATTCCGGCTCAGTACAAGTGGTCCGCATAATATTTACGGGCCACCACACCCTCGTGGATGCGTTCAGGAATCCCAGTAAAGATTGCTCACATCAGCATTTTAGGCACTTGAATCTGATCAGCTATTTCTCCACAGACATAGTTCCCATGAAAGGGGTGGATAGTATTGTTGCCGACTACCTCTCCAGAATCAACTCACTGTCACTTCATCTCAACTTCGACGACCTCACGGTAACTCAAGAAAACACTGAGGAAATCCAATGGTTGTTAAAAGAACCAATAAAATGAGTCTAAAATTAGAATGTCAGCAAATCACTGGCATAGTAGATGTCATATGGTGTGACTTATCACAATTCGTACCCAAAATATATAGAAAAATCGTCTTCAAGAACTAACATGGATTGGTTCATTCAGGAATACGCCCGTCTAGTGACAGAAAATATTTTGTGTACGAATATTAAAAAGGAATGGAAATTTGAGGCACAGGCATGTGTGGAATGTTGAAGGAGCAAAATAGGAAGACACCTAAGCCCAACTTTAGGCACATTCAGCATCCCATCTGGCCACTTGCAGCATGTACAACTGGATTTGGCTGGCCCCCTTTCCAGGTTGGGGGATCTTATCAGTTATTAACAGAGCATCATGATGGGTGGAAGCCACTCCATTATCTGATGTCACAGCAAGCTCTACAACAAAAGCATTTATAGAGATGTGGATTGCCCAATTTGGATGCCCAGCCACTGTCACAACACAATTTGAGTAGGCCCTGTTCTCGAACCTTTGTAAAACGTACGGAGTGAAATGCTTGAGAACCACTACCTACCATCCCCAAAGCACCTGATGGGTAGAGAGGTAGCAACATACATTGAAAGCTGTGTTAATGTGTAACGAGTGGTGAGGGTTCGGGGGGGGCGGGGGGGGGGGGGGGGGCGGGGGGGGGGGCGGTGGAAGCAGAGGCGGGGGGGGGGGGGAGGGGAGAGGAGAGGTGGAGTGGCACGAGTCGCTCCCCTGAGTCTCATTAGGCATGCGATCTGCATTAAAGAAGGACCTCCAAACATCCTTGGTATAAATTCTGTATGAACAAGCACTAAACCTACCAGCAGCATTTGTCAAATTGGTGACCTTACCACATTCCACCGAGTTGCCAGAATTAGTACAACATATGAAACTGCCTATTGGCAATATTCACACTCCTGGACAGCCTCAAGGTTCTCAATGAGTGTTTGTACATAAAGAGCTGAAACACTGATTTCGTAATGTTTCTCGATGATATGGTGAGGCCATCACTCCAACAGCCATATTCGAGTACACAGGGGATAGCACATGCGACATCTTCCTATATGGAAGATCCTCAACAGTTTTAGTACACAGGCTGAAAATGACGTGGATAATGCAAGATGGAGACACAGCACAAGATTCGTCGACTATATCCGCCTTGCAGAATGAGTTAGTGGATTCACGCAGCTGACTTGACCTTCCCAGACCACACCCATAGCCGGCTTGGGTGGCCGAGCGGTTCTAGGCGCTACAGTCTGGAACCGCGCGACCGCTACGGTCACAGGTTCGAATTCTGCCTCGGGCATGGATGTGTGTGATGTCCTTAGGCTAGTTAGATTTAAGTAGTTCTAAGTTCTAGGGGACTGATGACCTCAGAAGTTAAGTCCCATAGTGCTCAGAGCCATTTGCACCACACCCATATCGCTACAACAGCTGATGCGACACACACTACGGACGCTGGCGCGGATCATCGGCCCACTTGGAGGACTATTTCTTCTAATAGGTCGAAGAACTGTTATTCTCAGTGAAATGCTATGCCATACCAATCAAAAGTGCGTATTTTGTCAAATATTTTTTTCTCTTTTCTGTAAATTAATCACTGTCAAAATGCTGAAGGTGTAGTTACCTTATACTTTTGTATAACTTCATATTAATTCAACATGCCATATTATTCAGGTAGAGATTACAGAAGCTTAAGGGGAGCTGGAGGTGCCTATGCTGCCCATGTTAAAATCACTAAGTTTGAGGAACATTTATGAATAAACTACCAAATACAAAAATTTGAATTTTTTTTTACATATAGAGTGGTTTAGTATTGCAGTTATGACAGAGGGATTTTGGAGTATCTTTTCTAGTTTCCTTCCAATTATTTTTTTTATTAATGACCCAAATTTTTTTACAAATAATTGCTTTATAATTAAACTGAAATGAAACTACTGAACATATTGCCAAATGGCTGTGTTACAATGTAAGTTTGACCACTAGGAGTGCTGTATAAAAATTTCATCTCTCTAGCTTGAGTGGATTTTGAGAAAATGTTCCTTATATTTGAAAAATTCTAATTTACGGAAAATGGCTATCAAAGTTTCTCAATACATTCCTGCACTATAGGATGGATTATCAGGGTCTTCTTCTTCATCCTCCAAAAGCTTCCTCTTCTGTCTTCTTTTCTGGCCTGTTGTTCCATCATACGTCATATGCCTTTCTCTTCTTTCTCCTCCTCTTATCCTTTCTCTGTCAATATTTCTTAGTGCTCGTACAGTGTTCACCCCAGCTGTAAATCCTAATGCCTTCAGAACTTCACACTGTTCCCTTGGTTGTAGGTTGCTATTGCATCATAAACGCCAAAGTGCAGTGTTTTTATGCTTACAAACACTCTTTTAGGAATCACTTTCCAAATCAAATTGTTTACGCTCTCATTAGGATTCTGCGTCTTTCCGTGTAGACATTTGTGTGACAATTCTGGCTGTGATGAGCCATGAAAAATTGGTTTTATTGTTCCCTCCTGATTCTTGTACATACTGCATATTACCCGCTTTACACAAGAAGTATAATACTACCAACAACAGGCGCAACACTGAACTAATTCGAAACAGTAAACAGCAAAGAGACTATGTTCCGCGCTCTTATTCATTGTAGTATCGCAACTTGGTATTAGTGACATAAGGCGCTGTATCCGTAACAGGCCGAGAAAATCCCAAGCAGTTCGCCAGGAAGTCACGAGAGGGTGTTAAGATGCATTCAGCGGCCGCCCATTTCCTCTGCAGGCGTTGGGGAAAATGGTAATAACTCCACTTCTAGGGCGAGTAGAACAATAATTCAAAGTTTACATTAAAGAGGAATGTACCAATTAATTTTCGGTAGCAAAAAAAAAAAAAATCGTAATTGTTTGGATTTGACCATCTCCGGCTCCCCTTAAGGGAATAATCAGCTAGATGATGTCATTGGTCTTGTCACAGCTGATGGATTGATTCTTTTGCCAGGTCTATCAAACTTTGTATTGTCAGTGATGTTTATCTTGTATGTGTAACAGTTATATAATATACAGTGTTTATGTGCATCTACATCTACGTGTGTACTCTGCAAATCACACTCAAGTGCCTGACAGAGGGTTCATCGAACCACCTTCACAATAATTCTGTATTATTCTGTTCTCGAGCAGAGCAGGGAAGAAACGAAAAACTATATCTTTCCATGCGAGCTCTGATTCCCTTTATTTTATTATGATCATCGTTTCTCCCTATATAGGTCAGTGCAATAAAATATTTTTGCATTCGGAGGAGAAAGTTGGTGACTGAAATTTCCCGCCTCTGTTTAAATGATGTCCACCCCAAATCTTGTTTCATTTCAGTGACACTCTCTCCCCTATTTCGCGATAATACAGAACGTGCTGCCCTTATTTGAACTGTTTCGATGTACTCCATCATTCCTGTCTAGTAAGGATCCCACACCACGCAGCAGTATTCTAAAAGAGAACGAACTAGCGTAGTGTAGGCAGTCTCTTTAGAAGATCTGTTACATTTTCAAAGTGTTCTGACGATAAAACACAGTCTTTGGTTAGTCTTCCCCACAGCATTTTCTGTGTTCCTTTCAATTTAATTTGTTCGTAATTCTAATTCCCAGGTATTTAGTTGAATTTACAGCCTTTAGATGTGACTGATTTATCGTGTAACCGAAATTTAACGGATTGCTTTTAGTACTCGTATGGATAACCTCACACTTTTCACTATTTTGGGTCAACTGCCAATTTTCGCACCATACAAATATCTTTTCTAAATTATTTTGTGATTTGTTTTGATCGTCTGATGACTTTAATAGATGATAGACGACAGAACCGTCTGCTCAAATTATTTCCTAAATCGTTTATATAGATAAGGAACAGCAGAGGGCCTATAGCACTATCTTGGGGAATGCCTGAAATCACTTTAGTTTTACTTGATGAGTTTCCGTCATTTATTACCAACTGTGAACTCTATGACAGGAAATCACGAATTCAGTCACATAACTGAGACGAGCACGCAATTTCACAACAAGTCGCTTGAGTGGAACAGTATCAAAAGCTCTCTGGAAATCTAGAAACACTGAATCAATTTGAAATCCCTTCCCAATGGCACCCAACACTTCGTGTGAGTAAAGAGCTAGTTGTGTTTCCCACGATCGATGTTTTCTAAATCGGTGTTGACTGTTTGTCAATTGACCATTCTCTTTGAGGTAATTCATAATGTTTGAACACAATATATGTTCCAAAATCCTGTTGCATATCAACGTTAATGAAATGTGCCTGTAATTTAGTGGATTACTCTTACTACCTTTCTTGAATATTGATATGACATATGCAGCTTTCCAGTCTTTGCGTACTGATCTTTCATCGAACAAGTGCTTGTATATGATTGTTAAGTATGGAGCTGTTGCATCAGCATACCCTTAAAGGAACCCGACTGGTTTACAGTCTGGACCACAAGACTTGCTTTTATTAGAGTAGCTCGGGGGAGATGCCTATCCGGGTGAGATGCCTAAAGCTGGCATTTCCGCCGGCTCTCAACAGATCGCGACACCAACTTGCACGGCAATTGCTAGCTGCAGTATGGGGCGAAGGCAGCTCCTTGTATCGCTGTGGTAATAGTTTCTCCACTTTGGAAGCAGCAATTTTTAGGGTAAGAGCTAAAACTGACGCCTTCTTAATAGTGCACAGCTATTTTGAAGAGCGTACGAGCGTTTGAATAATGTAGTACAGCCAAATGTTGCACATGTTGAGCGTAGGAGATACTTTGTAGTTTAAGTTGCCATCCGCCGTTGCCACACAACGGCCATGTTGTACCAGTCACGGGAAGTGGCATCTCACCCCGATCCTCGGGAGAGACGCCACTGTTTTCTCGGGGTAAGATGCCGAATCGTATCCCTCAGGTACACAGACTTTCTTTTCGTAGGAAATGCCTCGAACGTATGTTAGAACGTCAAACAGGGGTCAGTGGCCTGAAGAATCCCTACAAATGGCTATGGAACATGTAAGGACTGCTGGAATGAATTGGTTTAGAGCTTCCCAAGAATATGGGATCCCATACAGAACTCTGAAACGACGTCTGGTGAAGAAAGATGAAAGGAAGCATGGCATGGGCCCACAAAGTAAGCAGTATTCCATTAATTATAATGTTTTCTTTGATTCTGGAGGAAAATGAGAATAATTTCTAACTAAAATATTATTACGCCTAATAATTAATGATTGAATTACACTTTTTTAATTCCTCAAACTTTTCTCAGTGATGAATAACTATCACATTATAATTATTGTTATTATTTATAGGTAGCCTTGGTGAAGAGAATAAGAAACAATTGCTCACTTACACAAGACAGTTGTGAATGTGTAGATTCCAAGCAACTGGAGAAACTCTTCACAGGCTGGTATTCCAGTTTGCGGAAAGAAATGGAATTCCTCATAGATTTTCTAAAGAAAATCAAATGGCAGGTTGGGACTGGTTAAGGTCCTTTCTGAAACATAACCCACAGCTAGCTATTAAAAAAGCTACAAGGTCTCTCTATTCATAGGGCTATGGGAATGAATAGAGAAGCTATTGAAGCGCATTTTTCTTTAGTTCTGGATGTCTTAACAGCGAATTCTTTACTGGGTGAGCCTGGACGCATGTACAACATGGATGAAACTGGGTTTCAGATGAATCCTAGGCCATACAAAGTGGTAATAGAAAAAGGTTCTCCTTCTTTGTATCAAGTAACTTCCCAAGAAAAAGGGGAAACCATAACAGTAATCACTTGCTGCAATACTGAAGGCAAGTTCATTCCTCCAGCGTGCATTTTAAAAGATAAAAGAAAGAAGTCTGAATGGGAGGCTGGACTTCCGAATGGTTCGATTGTATTTATGAGTGAGAGATCAGGGGTTGTCAACTCTGATATATTCATGAGTTGGATGAAAGACCACTTCATTCCCAGGAAACAACCAGGAAAAGTAGTTCTGCTTCTCGATGGGCACACCTCACATTCTACTGATCCAGATATGCTTGATTTTGCAACAGAAAATGATGTGATAATGATTTGTTTACCTCCGCATTCAACACACTACCTTCAGCCTCTTGGCAGGTGTGTTTTCAAATCACTGAAACGAGCTTTTTACAGAACAATGCGAAACAGGACATTGTGTCATCCTTGACGTTAAGTCTCAAGAGCACAGTTCCCAGTCTTCCTCAGCGAAGCCTGGAAGAAAGCTGCAGTTCCATCCAATGCTCAGTCTGGATTTGAAGCTTGTGGCTTGTACTCATACAACCCGGAAAGAATTCCAGAGGAGACATTTCAAATTTCTGATTTGGTTGCTACTGGTGTGGCAGACAAGAATGAAGGATATAACACTGACTGTAGAGGATGTGCTCAGGTTGTTCTCCCACAGAAAGGCAATAGAAGACTTGAAGCACAGGTTGATAATGAGCCGATGACAGGAACATCATTCGAAGAAATTACTCATACGCCTATCTTGGATCCTTTACCATCTAAGAGCAGAAAGAAAACCGCTGAAGTTCTCACAGAAGGGAGTCACAAAGAAGCAGCAAGAGCTAGGTCACAGGAATTAAAAGCAAAAAATCAACTCCAGGTCGGTCTAAATTTAGCACACCAAGTAACTCAGCAGATGACAGCGATTATTGTGTTGAGTGTGCCAAGAAGTACAGTGATAAAAATGGACGTCAGGTGGATTGGATTCAGTGTGTCATTTGCAATAAATGGTTGCATGAAACCTGTACAGAGTAAGAAAACGTGCAGTAACTGTGCAAATGAATTCTGATTTAATTTGGATGCTTTCTTGTCATTTGCTTATTCTTAAATGTATTTATATATTTGTTTTGTATTCTAGTCCTTAAAAACGCAATAAATTTGCTTTCTGAATTACTTATGTAGCTATGTTGTATAATAAATGCACGAAACTAGTGCTGAAATCTCTTTGCAATATAACTGTCACCTCACCCTGATGCCTGGGGTGAGATGCCTAAACGACATTGTTCATAAAAAAATTAAATACGCATATAATTACTAATGGTTTCGTAACGCCAGCTGGCCTTTACATAGAAAAATCTCATCAGTGAACAATATGTCAGTGGTGATCTTAAATCTCCAATTCTAATTCGCCTTTTGATCCTCCAAAACTTAAGTACGGCATCTTCCCTGATCTACTCTAAGTGATTTAAGTTGCTTCAGTACTCCGAGGATATCTACTTCTAAGTTATTCATGTTGGCAGCTGTTCTTGACTCGAATTCTGGAATGTTTACTTCCTCTTCTTTGGTGGAGGAATTTCGGAAGGCTGTATTTAGTAAGTCTGCTTTGGCAGCGCTGTCGTCAATAGTATTTCCATTGCTATCGCAGAGCAAAGGCACTTTATTGCATCTTGCCACTTGCATACGGCCAGAATCTCTTTGGGTTTTCTGCCAGGTTTCAAGACAAAATTTCGTTGTGGAAACTATTATAAGCATCTCGCATTGAAGTACGTGCTAAATTTCGAGCTTCAGTATAAGATCGCCAGTCTTGCAAATTTTGCGTTCGTTTGAATTTGACATGCTTTTTTCGTTGTTTCTGCAACAGTGTTCTGAGCCGTTTTGTGTACCATGGGGGATCAGGTCCACTGTTTGTTACTTTATTTATTATTATCTTTGTTGATATAGTAATTGGACTACAAAACTGTTGAATTGGTCGACATCGAAGACTCTAACGACAAAGCACAACCTCGAATGACGTCAAGAATGGGAAAGGAAATCAGCCATGCTCTTTCAAAGGAACCATGCCGGCATATACCTGGAACAATTACGAGAAATAACGAAAAACCTAAATTTGGATGGCCGGACGTGAAGTGGTGTGTGTGTGTGTGTGTGTGTGTGTGTGTGTGTGTGTGTGTGTGTGTGTAATGCATTTCAAGCTTTACTGCCCACTCACATGTCTTACAGTGTATACGGAAATGCTACATGTACAATAGTACATCCCCCATTCCCCTAGTGCTCCACATTGTGACCGGGGTCGGGGGGGGGGGGGGCGGCTATCTAGCAACAACAATAGAAATGACATTAAATATCACAGTTAATCAAACTGATCAGGATCGATATATGAAGGAAACAGTACTTTCCCACTCGAAAGGGACCTGAAAGTGGATGGTTTTGGATGCTTGCATGGGGATCCGCTGATTTAACATGCGAACGTGTTGAAGTATTTTCGTGCTTGGCAACAGAGTAGGAATAAACTAGTTATTGTCTTTCAAATAGCCTGTTCTATATCGTCAGTTCCAATCCGCTAATACCGTATAACTACATAAGAGCTACCCATGAAGAACTTCACCAATAAGTAGCTAAATTTTAGAAAAATTCACCAAGTAGTTAAATTTTAGAAAATTGAAAGCAGCTGAAAGTGAAAGACGGCGGTGCCTTCCAGGCAGGCCACTGCCGTGGTTAATACCTGTCAGGCACCTCCCCTTTCATTTTTGTTTCGGTTATTATCATACAGTTTTTTCCTGATTAATATTAATCCGATGGACTGTTAGGGTTAGGATAAACCACTGATTGATCTCACAGTACTTGCATGACCTGAGTAGCAGTAGTAGAATTAAATTCTGCAGTAGCGACAGATTTTTGGACACTAGTGGTGACCATTGCATTAGAGGTACCTTTAGAACTTTCCTCGAGCAGCAAGCGAGTTCGTGGAACCTTCTCATTGCTAGTCTCCTTTGCAGTCACCGAAACTCACCGTGGGTCCTGCAGGGGGTTTATCGGCCACCATTCTGGTGGTCGAACTTGATTCGCTAGCGGCCGAAGCAAGAGGGTAGAAACGCTGATTGCGAAATGACACTTCTTTAGAAACTGGTGGATGTGGTGTGGGAGTCTGGTCTCCTTATCCCGTGCGAGGGTCCAGCAGCGTCGGGCTGGCGCGCAGCTAGTGTGTTTATTACAAGAACAGCGTACCTTGTGAGATGGGATGATGAATTCCTCCAGTGTCGCGTTTTTAGATGCCGCCGAACCCCGCCAAAACGACGCCCACTAAATCGTTTTATGGACGGGACAGAGCTTGTTTTCACTAGGAAGCTTCCCTCATCTTGTGAAATGCGCAGGTTGGGCCAGATGGACACATAAGTATCGAAATTTTATTTCCCTTTATGCAGGTTGTACTGCCTTTTTTGTGTTGCCCCTTTGTTTTGTTACTGTGGACCCCTGTGCTTGTCTTTAAAATGTTCACAGATCTCCCAGATGCCTCCATCACGTAGGAAGACTACATTTTTAGACTTACTATCGCATGCTGGGCTTAATCATTTAGTTTTTCATATTAAATTTGGTTTTCGTTTGTGTTTAACACTGTGAATGCCTGAATGTTCAGTATATAAAAGTTGTTGGAGGATAGTTTTTAAGTACAATTAGAGTCTAAGGCATGCGAAGTTACATATAAGGTAATTAGTAAGGGTACCCCTGTCTACAGCTAGATATTAGAGTAATTTTTGTGATTTTTCATGTCTATTGCTAAGTGCCACATTTTTGTATTTTACTTTATCTATGTACACGGTAGTAATCTGTGAATAAATATTTTAATCTTTTTTGTGTTTTTGGTATCATCTAAATTGTAAATATTTGTTTTTTTTGTGAGTCAGAATCCGACGCGCTACTGTAGCTATGTACAAGATTTGTAAAAGCTGTGGACAGTGTACCAATTTGGTTTCAGTGAGGACTGTACAAGCACTGTTCATGGAGTACGAGGAGGTCGGACAAGAAACCAGCTGCCACAGGATGAGGCTAAGGTGAAAAAAATTTTGTTTTTGTGAATCTTACAGTCGTATTCCTTCAATAGATAAAGAATTGAATTTCTTTTCGTTATTTTTCATGCTTATTTTGTGCATTAAATTAAGTAAAACATTGCACAAAATTTTAAAGAGTTCACAGAGGTACCAACGCATTTTGTAAACTTCGCATATGGTTGGCTTTAGTTCATACATTTCAGTGAACGAAATATACGTAAGCTATAGAAATATTATTTAGAATTGAGAGCAGAACGATATCTCACTTTGTTCTCAAGTTATTGGGTTTAATACCTGATGGATGGTGGCGCATGACGCACCATTTCCCTCCTTGCGCACCACGAATCATGTGGTCGTAACAATTGTTATATCTCATGGAAGACTCAAGATATCGTTTTTTGCAAATGACAGCACGCACTGGGTCACATAGGTTTATGATAAATACTCTGAACGTCTTTATTCACCAAAATATGGAAGTAAATAGTCCGCAGCGGTGACAAGACAGCACCTCAGATCACATACAGACGTCCCTAGTACTGTAGGAAAACCATAGCGGTGCGGGTATACACGTCCACAGCACCTTAGGAAACGGCATACCAGGACATGTATACATGCTCACAGCAACTAAAGGGTGAAATAAAGGGCAGAATTCAGATAGTACGTGCCCAGACACACACTCCAGAACTTCTCAAAGATGTCCACAAGCAGGTGTTCACCGGTGTTCATGTAGAATCCATCATATTCTCCTATATCAGGGATTCCAAACTTCTACCAAACATTCACCGTGTGCTCATACTCTGCATTTGTTGTGTCAGTGCTTATTAGGTTACTGGAGAATGCAGAAATGTTGGGCACTATCGAATCCAAGTATTTGTATGAAAAGACCCCCTTCTTCGTCACGGTACTAAATTTTGCATCACTGGGGTATGCGGATCAGGTGATATGCATGTACTCATGAAGCAATGTATCGGCAAGTTTCTGAAGAGACGGGCGCATGAATCGAAGCGCATCCAGCAAGGGGAACGATATTTTTGGCGTGATTTTCTTGGGAAAAAATATACTTTTCAACAGTATCAGGAATGACACTGATCTTATAATCCTGCAGACCGAAATCACAACACTGTTGAAAGAGACAATGGGCATCATACCTCGTCAGATTTGTGAGAAAAGGTGGGTATGCGCCGTGGGAGATAATACTTCAAGTTGCTTGCATTGTGTGCTGCACCATGGAACCTCCTCATCAGACGACAATAGTGTCTACAGGATATTTACGCTTCTCTACCCTATGGCAGCCCACAAATGTGATAATTAACTGCCTGTTCGTACAAGGTATCATTCTCCTGTGAGTCGGTCGTGCAAACACTGTTGCAATAAATTGCATCAATTTTCCACGCAATTTTTTTGAGCTCAGTCGGCAATCATCCCACAGGATTATACACGCTCTTGGTGGTGGGCGTTCTTAAACATTAAGAACTGTTTATCCTGGGTAGGCGTTTACACACGTATCAGTTCTTGGCTCGAGCAATCAGTGAGGTGTCTTTCAAGAAAGATACTCTCACTTGGTAAACGAGTTAAGGCATCTACGGTAAAAATATCTATCGTGTTTTTTTGTACTCATTTGGATGGAAAGTTGGAGGGACATGCTTTTGAACCACATTTGGTGTTGCTTCTCACCCTTGGGAACAGTAACATCTCTACATGTTTGTGGCACTGACCAGCTAATTTTGAGAAATCGAGGGGTCCAACTACTGTATGCTTGGCTTCTGCGTTCTGCACTGTGTGTCATGATCATCTCTTCCATCTTCTGGACGCTATCATCAATATACAGGATGTATAGGTGACCTGAATAATTAGGGTTCTGCCTTCGTAATTTTGGTAGGTCGTGTAGTTGTACAGGAAATGAGATCCACTGGAACTGTTAATGCCCATGGACAAGATGTACTGTAAGCACTCGGGAACATTTCTATCGCTAGCTGGAAGTGACAATACAAAGCAATATTCATCCCTTTTTTCTATTATCCATTTCATAATGATTGACCCCTGACTTTGAGCACGTATTCTGATCACACTGCAATACAAACATCGATATGTCATAACTTACCGGAATCGTGGAAATGTCTGCTTTTCTTTAGTGAATTAATATTACATTTTAGATGAAATGACGGTGACATACGTCATAATATTTAAGAGAAATTGTGATTTTACTAGCTTTTTTTTTGGCGAGTCTCAACTTTAAGGATGCATAAAAATCAGACCATAATTAGGAGAAAAATTTCCTTTGCACTGTTTAAAGACACAACTTTGTTCTATTTATGGGCAGATTTTCGTTATTTTACGATTACTCGTTTCATCGCTATAATGTCAAACGCAAGACGCTGCGATTGGGCTTACCGTTGTAGCTATTGCGACGGAGAAAGCACTGGTGTTAAGCTTGAGCTTTCGTTGGTTACATCATATGTCTTTACCCCTCGTGTTTGTAGGTTTAGAGTTTATAAGGAAATTGCATTAGTAGCTGCAGTTTATGCGAGACTGTGGTGGAGCGTAGTTATCACACCAGCGCGCCGCGATTGTTGTAATGCGCCATCAGCGCCTGTTCACAGCGAAGAACGGAAACCTCGTAGTCGCATTCCAGTATAGCATTCAGGTTTTGTTGCGAGTAGAGGGAAAAAATATGGAAAATTGCAAATAAATGCTCCATATGCGAGCAGCTCACAATAAATAAACATTTGTAAAGCATATTTCAACAGTAAATGGAAAATTCGATTAGCTCGAATGAATTTTGCAGGAAAGAGTGTTGTCTTTCGCTGGTGGCTGAGATCTCGCTGCCGCTATTGCAGTCATCTACATGGATTAGCAGCGGTTATATTACTATGTCAAGACAGTGTGCATGACTCACTAAATTCCTTCAGTCGCTTTGGGGAACACTTTCTAGAGTGGAGTGGTGAATTTTAAAATTCCTGTTCTCCTTTGCTATCTTGTTCTTGACAAATGCCCAAATACGTTCAATGGCGTTCAGTTCGCAGTTTGATTTCCTTGCCCACTGATCGCAATATACTTTCCAAAAGATACTCTTTCACACTCAAGTGCCGTCGTACGAGTTCCAGTAGGCCAGCTTTAGTAAATTCATGATATGATGTGGCATTAGATGGAAGCTCTATCTTACTGCTCTCCATCCGTTCAGTAATAGAAACCTTCCTGCGTTTAGAAGATGGGTTTCCTGATACTGGATTTATCATCGCGTGATATGGAGCCTACTCTAAAACAATCTCAGATCTGTTTGGAAATGTTTCGAGAACGCTTCTAAACCACTCTTCGTAGTGCCTGGCATTCATTTCAGAATGATAACACTAGTCTGCAAGATATCATATGACTGAAAACTAATATGTGATACTACCGAAACTTTTTACGCCGATTCCAAAACTGTTTTCAGTTTTTTTCCCCATCGCGTACAGTTTCGCCGCAAGTCGACTTAAAAGATATATTGCAGTGCCAAGTTATGCGCACTGTTGGAGGGAAATTTCTCAGTACTGCCCTTACACCTTTAGGTTTTTACACCTGATGATGCTAGTTGTTATGTGCCCCTGAAAGTGTTGCTTGTCTCACGGGCTTGGATTACCAGTGCTATATTGTGATTTTTCTATAAATTTAAGACAGTATTAACAGAACAACTCAAGTATTGTTGATAGTTACTACTATGTCACCACTCAAGTGTGTGAAGAACCTAAGTACACTACTGGCCATTAAAATTGCTACACCAAGAAGAAATGCAGATGATAAACGGGTATTCATTGGACAAATATATTATGCTAGAAATGACATGTGATTATATATTCACGCAATTTGGGTGCATAGATCATGAGAAATCAGTACCCAGAACAACCACCTCTGGCCGTAATAACGGCCTTGATACGCCTGGGCATCGAGTCAAACGGAGCTTGGATGGCGTGTACAGGTACAGCTGCCCATGCAGCTTCAACACGATGCCACAGTTCATCAAGAGTAGTGACTGGCGTATTGTGACTAGCCAGTTGCTCGGCCACCATTGACCAGACGTTTTCAGTTGGTGAGAGATCTGGAGAATGTGCTGACCAGGGCAGCAGTCGAACATTTTCTGTATCCAGAAAAGCCCGTACAGGACCTGCAACATGCGGTAGTGCATTATCCTTCTGAAATGTAGGGTTTCGCAGGGATCGAATGAAGGGTAGAGCCACGGGTCGTAACACATCTGAAATGTAACGTCCACTGTTCAAACTGCCGTCAATGCGAACAAGAGGTGACAGAGACGTGTAACGAATGGCACCCCATACCATCACGCCGGTTGATACGCCAGTATGGCGATGACGAATACACGCTTCCAATGTGCGTTCACCGCGATGTCGCCAAACATGGATGCGACCATCATGATGTTGTAAACAGAACCTGGATTCATCCGAAAAAATGACGTTTTGCCACTCATGCACCCAGGTTCGTCGTTGAGTACACCATCGCGCTCCTGTCTGTGATGCAGCGTCAAGGGTAACCGCAGTCATGGTCTCCGAGCTGATGGTCCATGCCGCTGCAAACGTTGTCGAACTGTTCGTGCAGATTGTTGTCGTCTTGCAAACATCCCCATCTGTTGACTCAGCGATGGCTGCACGATCCGTTACAGCCATGCGGATAAGATGTCTGTCATCTCGACTGCTAGTGATACGAGGCCGTTGGGATCCAGCACGGCGTTCCGTATAACCCTCCTGAACCCATCGATTCCATATTCTGCTAACAGTCTTTGGATCTCGACCAATGCGAGCAGCAATATCGCGATACGATAAACCGCAATCGCGATAGGCTACAATCGACCTTTATCAAAGTCGGAAACGTGATGGTACGCATTTCTCCTCCCTACACGAGGCATCACAACAAAGTTTCACCAGGAAACGCCGGTCAACTGCTGTTTGTGTATGAGAAATCGGTTGGAAACTTTCCTCATGTCAGCACGTTGTAGGTGTCGCCACCGGCGCCAACCTTGTGTGAATGCTCTGAAAAGCTAATCATTTGCACATCACAGCATCTTCTCCCTGTCGGTTAAATTTCGCGTCTGTAGCACATCATCTTCTTGGTGCAGCAATTTTAATGGCCAGTAGTGTATTTTCTGTTACATTTTGAGAATTATACAGTGGATAAACAGACTTTGGGTAAAAAGCTTGCCTTGCTTATTTCAAAATGAAACTTGGTGACCAGTACAGGGGATGGGCGCCAGAGACATTTTGCGCTATTGCGTGGAAAGTTTAAGATTGTGGACAAAAGAAAATAAAACATGCATGTCATCTGTGATTCCAATGATGTGGAGGGAGCCTAAAAATCACCGTAATGACTGTTACATCTGCTTAGTTAATATTCAGGCAAACTGTGTATCCAAGCAATGATTCAGCCATTAGGCCAGTTTGCACATGGAGAAGGTCTAATTGCTCCTCTTCCTCCAGCTTTTGTAGAGATCGTGGCAGAAGATGATAAAGAAAATGAAGTTGATGTAGTTACCGAAGACGATGGTGATGTCCACCGCAGCTGCTATGTTGGTCGACTACTGACGGATGTTGAAGAGGGACAGTCATCATATATAAGGATCTGCAAGGAAGTCAAAGAAGAGAAAGTTTAAAAATTTATGGAACACTGTTGACTTCTTGTTTTTATACAAGGTAGTCAACAAACAAATTAGGGGAG
The DNA here is from genome assembly GCF_023864275.1 of Schistocerca cancellata. Classification (NCBI taxonomy): domain Eukaryota; kingdom Metazoa; phylum Arthropoda; class Insecta; order Orthoptera; family Acrididae; genus Schistocerca; species Schistocerca cancellata. The sequence goes on along the minus strand of NC_064627.1, from coordinate 831,110,896 downwards.
TTCTGAGGAGTATTTTTTAAATGTATTTTATTTTTTAAATGTGTTCTGTTTAAAAACCCGTGTGTGAAATGGTGTATTTGTGGGTTCAGAAGCGAAAATCGCCAAAATATTATTTCTTATTTTGTGTAAAAACCTGACGTGACAGACAAAAACGGTAGTTATTCCTAGAATCAGCATAAAAAATTGATTCAAAAATGCCTGATTTTAACAAATCATCTGACAAAAGGATTTAAAATACAGACTAGTGTGATCTGGACCTCCTTCTTGCCCAATAAAACATCAGACAGAATTTTGCACGAACCTATCTTCGTTCCGAATGCGGCACATTATAATACTTTTTACAGAACCGGGTGGTGTTTGAGTTCCTCCTTTCCAGCTATTCCACTCTTGAGAACTTCCTCTGTGATAATCGCGTGCGTTTTCTAATGCATAAGGAATTCATTGTTCCTGCCAACCAAACTTTCTGGAACGATTTGCATCGCACCAACTTCCATCAGTGTAATAAACGGTCCATCCAGTGTTGCGCAAGTGTCTTATTTCCCACAAAAACTCGTCTCCTTTTCCTGCTATTTGGTTAGTTTCCATCAGCATAGGTTTTTTTGTTGAGTTTTTTGTATCTGAGGCCCAATTTTCGAATAGCACGCCGAAGGGTCTTTCACTCATATCAGGAAAATCTTCCGCTTTTCCAACACAGCTGCCACTGTTAGAAACTGCTTTTTCAGATAGAAGTCGTGGATTTTTCTTCTTATGAGACCATGTGTAAACTCGTGCAATACAAGCTTCTGTCGCCTACCATAGCTCTTTTTTGGTGATACAAGACATGAAGTTTCTCTATATACCCTTGAAATTCGCTTCACCGTACTTTCACTGCTACAAAACTGCTCGCGTCAGTGCTTTGTTGGCCTCAAAGCAAGCACATGCACTTATCACCATAAAATCCGTAAATGATGCATGGTTTCACACAAGTACAAGACAACTAATTATTACTTGGCCATTTTTTGAAATGCAAAAAAGAGGGCAGGCAAAGTTCTCAGTCATGTAATCCACATAACTACTCAAGTCATTGATCCATTTAATGGCAGGTCCAGTTACATATCTTTTCCAAAAGATATTGCTGCTAAAAAAGCATTTATTACTGACCAGAATCTATTATCCATTTCATATTGATCGATCCCTGACTTTTAGATCATATTCTGGTCACATTGCAAGACGAACATCGATGTGTTATCCGTTGCCGGAATCCTGGAAATGTCTACTCGTATTCGGTACATGAATGTTACATTTTAACTGAGAAGGAGGCAAATGTTTCGAACCAGACTGTGATTACATCGCCCTGCGATATCATGTCAGTTCTCCCCAAATTTGGTCAATGCTCTTCTCCTCAAAGCACTACTGCCTTCTTTGAGGGGTGTGTGAGCTCACAGTACAAAGCTGAATCACACTTAACGGCGGGATACTACTAGTGTTGACAATTTCGGAGAGCACCCTTTCCAAAACACTTTGACAGGCATCGAGAAAAGTTGCATCATATTTGTAGCCGACGTACGAGGTGATGTCGAAGCGATGTTGGGTGTCGTGTAGATCCACGACGATTGCAAGACAGTCCAGGGTGTGGCTGCGTCATAGGTGGACACAGAAAAACCTCAAGGATGGGGCGCTAAAGATATCTTGAGCGATCTTTACTTCTACCGTAATAAAAAAATAATCAAGTCACATGCAAATTTTAAGAAAGTTTTATTTAAACTGATCATACACATATACAAGACACTGTCATCTTATGATATAAAAATGTTACAATTGCGGTTCTCCTTCTTAAATGAATACAAAATAATGTATCGAGATCACTAGAGTGACTGCGATTTTTCTCGTGGGTACGTGTTAGCTGTCTATGTGCCAGACAGAAACGCATAAAATACGATGACGCGGACGCGCGTGCTGCGTAAGAAAGTACAACTGCTCGATAACTCGATTCATTCGAGTCGACTGACGAAATAAACAAACGAATAGCGTGCGGACCTTCGACCATAGATACTAGTAGACTGGCCTTGCTGTGCAGAAGCTGTACGGCTGGTGTGGCTCCAACATAAACCACGTGACTGTTGGCAAAACGTGGCGGGATTTCAAATCAGCGGTCTGCCATCCTATGTTTGTATCGGATTTTCCCCACATTTCTCAATTGACTGCCAAACGCTTCCAACAAAAACTACTTTCTTATTTGTGAAAAATTATGCCAGAACTACATTTGACCTGGATTTGTTCAAAGTACCATTTATAAAATCTAACAAATACATCGAACGCCACTCTGGTGGGCAGTGGGACGAAATTACTATAAACTATCAATTATAGTAAAATGTCGTTAAAATTCTTTTAAACAGTAAGAGTGGGCTCGTGTCAAACCTTTAAACATTGTATTCGCCACGTTTCGAGCTTTAGTTACTTGTAAAAGAAAATGGGCTATGGGAATTATGTCAATTATAGGTGTCAAAATTGTTTACTTTAGGAGCAGGTCCATTTTAGAGTATCAATTTTAAGTGCACTTCAAAGGTTCAGTTCCCACTATTTTTACAAAAGTTTAAACTATTAGTTTAAAAAAAATGATATTTTAGATGAAAGGTGAGACTTTGCAGTTTCAGAAAATAATTTTGGAGCCTAGGTTTAAAAATGACAGACACTGTAAATACAAATTATAGATATACATTGTAAATAATAACTAACCTATCAAAACACTTCTCCTCGAAGTGCTTCGAGCAAAGGCGCGTATGTGCAAACGGCTTAAAGTTTTTCCGTTTCAAGGCCTATATCCAAAGCTGCCTTCGGTTTTCATCCTTACAGAACCTATGAATAGGAACGAGAAACAGTTATACTTACTTCTGTAACCGAATCATCACAGATACTTTCCAAAATGTAATATGAGTCTGAGTTTACAGGCATCACTTTCAACACTTTAATTTACGTGATACTCTATTTCAAGTGTAAAAAACATATAAAAGTCACTTCAGCAGATTTCAATAAACGCATCTGCACTATCTTAGACACACTTACACGTGAAATGCAATGCCATTTCCCCGACAAAACGTTGAGTACATCCATAAGCGCAACACGAAACAACCATGTTTTGCCAACATTCACGTGACTTCAGCCCAGAGATGTTGGAGCCACGAAAATGACGTCAGGGCCAGTCTATTATATTTATGGTCGAAGGTGCGGACTGACTGGTGGGGACGGCGCGAGTGACAATGCGGGCGGCCCCGCATGGGGAGGGGGGAGGGGTTGGGAACGCCCCTCGCGTCCCCTATATGTATCCGCCACTGGGCTGCGTTGGCAGATCAGCTGTTCTGTATCAAGTTGACAATGACGAACCTAGCAGTGGTGGTGCTTGCAAGCATGGCGAACACATTGTCCACTAACCGGGCAGGTGTGATGAACGCACCATTGGGTCAGGTGGTGGAGTAGTTGTAGGTGCAAGCCCCTGTCTTCATTCAGCCTCCATATCGTCTGCGAAGAAAGAAAAAAATTGGTAAATACGCAGAGATGGTCTGAGGCATGGCTGCGTTGGCAAACGAGCTGGTGTCGTCAATGCATTCCATAGTGACGATGTGATGATGTTTGCAGGCATAGCGAATATAGCGTTGATGAACTGAGGTGGGGCAATAAACACATCATCATCCCATCAGGTCATGGAGTACTTGTTGTAGGTAGAACCCCAAGTCTGCGTACATGCACCACATCTGCTACAGGAGAGGAAGAAGAAGAAGAAGAAGAAGAAGAAGAAGAAAAAGAAAAAGAAGAAGAAACTAATAATCATAATACAGCTATAACAAGCACATACACAAACACGGGAAAAACAAAAAATCATCTTAAATATATACCTATAAATCACTCGAGTCAAGTTGGGGTTGCTTATTAGCCCCTGACGAAGTATCGTTTCTGTTAATGCGATTCGTCTGTGCTGATTATATCGGCGCTTTTGCTGTTGCTACTATCAGTCTCAGAGTGGAATGACTTCTCATACCGAAATGACTCGCATTTATAGCCGAAAGCCGCATTTCTTTGCTTATTTCAACCAATAAAAAACGAGTATTCTTATCTCTAGCCATGTCATTTTAGGCAGGTTGGCACTTGCTCGCTGTTGTGTACAAGCCACACTATCTTTCACCACTTCCGTAGTTATACTTACGTAAAGGATTATGTTTCAGTGCAGGTGTGTGTGCCGGTCCATCATGCACATTGATCATCCATTGTTAAAAGAGAGGAAGAATTTACTGAAGCTTTTAGATTAGCTGTGTGCGGCAACCAGTATCTGCAGAGCAATCCCCACGCATCAGATGCAGCTGTCAGTTCTGTTCAGAGAATGCCATACGTATTTTAGTATGCGCCTTTAGCTGGCGTCCACCTGTATGGAAGCCATCGAAGTAAACATCAGGCTCTATCTCCACGTACGCGTACACCATAATTACGCTGCCACGCAAACATTGGGGTCACCCTCGTCTGATATGAGACGTTTCCGGGGGTACCACTGGGGGCCGAACTGCACAGTAGCCCTGGATTCGGTGTGGGGTGGCGGTGAGGTTGTGAACAACTGAGTGCTACGGCGGGACGAAGCCTCTCTGTCGTTTCTAGCTCCCCGGTTCAATACACAAGTTACTCAGTCAGTTAGTTACGTGTTCAATTGATCAATAGCACGGAAAACCGTTATGATGTGGAACGTGTCAAATGCACAAGAAATGCGCACAGGAAACAAGTTTTTTTCTTTTTTTGTTTACATTATAGTGTTATACCTAATATTTCTATTATATATCCCATTCCCTTAAATGGCACAAAATGCATATATTATATCTCCAGATGTATTTACTCATATTCAAGAATTCATCTATAGTATAGAAGGAGTTGTCAAGGAGGTATGATTTCAATTTTTTTTTTAACTATTGCTGCTGTTTTTCAGACATTTTATTTCATCTGATAATTTATCAAAAAGTTTTATAGCAGCGTGTTTTACCCCTTTCTGTGCCAAAGATAGGTTAAGTGAAGGGTAGTGTAAGTCTTTGTTTTTTCTGGTATTGTAATCATGAATGTCACTGTTGATTTTAAGCTGGTCCACGTTGTTGAGAAAAAATTTCATTACTGAGTAAATGTACTGTGAAACAGTTGTAAGAATTCCTAACCTTTCAAACAGATGCCTACAAGATGTGCGACTATGAACCCCACACATTATTCTAACTACTTTCTTTTGAGCAGTGAATACCTTTTGACTGAGTGTACAGTTGCCCCAGAATATTATTCCATATGACATCAGAGAGTGGAAGTATGCAAAGTATGTTAGCTTACTAATCTCTACATCCTCAAAATTGGCAATTATTCTGATTGCAAAAGTTGCTGAACCTAGTCGCTTTAGGAGATCCAAAATATGAATTTTCCAATTAAGATTCTCATCTATATGTACACCCAAAAACTTCGTATGCTCTACCCTGACCACTGACTCCTTTTGATGTGTTATGTATATTGAAGGAATTATACATTTTGCAGCAGAAAATTGGATGTACTGTGTTTTTTCAAAGTTCAGAGCAAGCCCATTCGCAGAAGACCAATTAATAACTTTCCCAAAGACCTTATTTGTATCATTTTCTATCGGACTTTCTTTTACTGGATTAATAATTATGCTTGTATTATCAGCAAACAGTGTCAGTTTAGCATCTTGTTTCACATAAGAAGGGATGTCATTCACCTATATCAAGAACAGGAGGGGACCCATGATCGAACCTTGTGGAACACCTAACGTAATTTCACCCCAGTTAGATAAAGTGGTAAACTCCTTTGAATCACTTGAAGCATATAAAGAGACTTTTTGCTTCCTGTTCTGTGGATATGACTTAAATCACTCATATGCTGTTCCATTTATACCATAGAATTATAATTTCTCTAACACAATGTCATGTTTCACACAATCAAATGCTATGGATAAGTCACAGAATATTCCTACTGGTGACATTTTACTATTTAAAGACTCTATTATGTGGACAGAGAAATTGTATATTGCTGTCTCAGTGGAACAGCATTTCTGAAATCTGAACTGTGATTTATTAAGTAGCCCATTACTGTTGAGATGGCTAACCACTCTTGAGTACATTACTTTCTCAAAGATTTTTGAAAATGCTGTAAGCAAGGATACTGGACGGTAATTCTTGACATCTGTAGTTTCCCCCTTTTTGTAGAGAGGCCTGACAATGGCATATTTTAACCTGTCTGGAAAAATACCCTAAGTCAGTGATACATTACATATGTGACTCAAAACATCAGCTGTAATTGCTCCATATTGTTTTAATAACTTGTTAGAGATGTCATCTACTCCAACAGAACATTTATGTTTCAAAGATTTAATAATTTTCCTTATTTCACAAGAGGTTGTTAGCTGAAACTTGATCTGAGTAAAATTTTTCAAAACTGACTCTTCCATGTACTGCCTGGCTTTTTCTTTTGAACTATTCTCACCAATTTTTTCTCCTACACTTAAGAAGTGATTGTTAAATACATTGGATACCTGTGTACTGTTGGTTCAGATGATCCCATTCTCTTTAACAGTAATACTATCTACCCCAGTGGTTACTTTTCCTGTGTCCCTTCTAACAACATTCCATATTGATTTGATTTTATTGCTGGAGTTGTTAATTTCTTCTCTAACATACATATTTCTTGATTTACTTACAACTTTTCTCAGTATATTACAATAATTTTTATAGTGTAAAACTACTTCTGGATCTTTACCAGTTCTTGCTGTCTCATACAGTTTTCTTTTTCTTTCTGAAGACACTTTAATACCTGTAGTAATCCAAGGTTTCTTTGAAAAGTTTGTGGTGTTACATTTAGTAATTTTCTTTGGAAAACAATGTTCAGAAAGGGATATAAATTTATCAAGAAATATGCTGCATTTATCATTAGCATTTGGCTCATTATATACAGCTTCCCAGTTTACATTTCCTAAACTTTCTCTGAAGTGATCTATAGATACCGGGTTGAGCACCCTCACACGTAATGGTTTCTGAAGTGTACACCCTGTTAGGTTTTGTAAGTTAATCAGTTGTGCATCATGGTCAGATAATCCATTTACCACAGGGAAAGCATGTGTTTGTTCTACATCCTCTTGCTGTACAAATACATTATCTATTAGAGTACTACTGTCCTGAGTGTAGGGAAATTGATCACTGATTCTAATTTATATGTTGTTAACAACACTTATAGTTCACTTTTCTTATCAGAATTGCTTCGAATGTTAACATTGAAATCACCACAGATTAATAACTTCTTCTTTTTGTCTAACAGACAGCATAATAGGGAACTTTCTCATTCAGCATAATAGGGAGTCAAACTTTTTTATGAACAGCTCCCAATCTCCTAGTGGAGACCTGTACACTGCTGCTAGTATCAACACAACATTATGTAGCTGAAGTTCACATGTACAAATCTCAAAGTGATGATCAACACAAAATTTGCTTACTTCAACAGTTCTGTATTTATACCCTTGTTTTATGAAAATGGTAACTCCTCCTTTATCCATACTAGATCTACAAGTGTAAGATGCTTAATTATACCCATTTATACTGACATTTTCCATCCCCACAGTTACACAGTGCTCAGACAGACAAAGTATATCAATCTCATTCTTATTTTTGAGATCATCTAAACACATTATCAGCTCATCTACTTTATTTTTTATTCCCCTGACATTTTGGTTAAGTATGTTGACACCACCCTTTGCTCTACCCCTATTTGCTGTGCATGAAGTTTCTTTTCTTCTATTTTCCTTTGGTTGTTGTCTGTCTGTAATTTGGCTTTAACCCAAAAAACCTGTCTGCCTGGTCCCAATAACCACAGGGATCACCCCTTGTGTGAGTGTGGCCCCCCTTACAGTGTCTGCTAATAGAGAAGCTAGCTTATCTTTCCCCTTCCTATTAAGGTGCAGGCCATGTGTAGTGTAACCCCGCCTACCAATAGCATCAACTGGAACAACATTCATGTGAGACTTTGCCAGTGTCTGGAGGATCCCATTCTGCTCAGTGTTCACACGCCTTACAGCAGTTTTTACCCAGGGCTGATCATGGCGCTGTAAGACCTCCACAAACCCCACATTCGTGTGCCTAGTTTCTGCTCCTACTTTATCCAGGTCACTCCTAATACTATATCTTGTATTCATAGCTAGGCTGTTTCCTGCTCCCCCAACTATAATTACCTGATTTTCCTTCTCAAATTCCTTGCATAGCTGACCTAAATTTTTTGTCACCTGTCTAAGGCTAGCACTTGGTTTCACAAAACTTGTGACCTGGTACTCTGTCCCTAATTTCTCTGAAGCTGTTGGCCCACACCCCTCACATGACCGCTGCCTATAAGCGGAATTCTTCTTTTCCTATTCTGGTTTGATCCCGACCTGTCTTTTTTCTTTAAGCTAGTATTCTGCTTCAACCTACATTCAACTACATCTGAATGGGGCCCTTCCTCCACTTCTTCAGATAGCAAGCCAAACTGATTTGCTAACTGAATTTCAGAAGTTTTATCAATTGTTTCCCTTTTTCGCCCTTTGCTTGCTACCTATTCCCAGCGTCCAGAGCCCTTTTCCTCTCTTAGCTTATATATTTCCAAATTCGCGATTACTAATTCAGCCTTAAGGGCACAAATCTTTGCCTCCTGTTCCGCGATTTTTCTATCCTTTCTACATAACCTACACTGCCATGGAAGAGCCTCATTATCTACCCTCGTTTCCTCTCCTCTGCACTCGCCCCAATGCAACCGCAACTTACAGTCTATACAGAACACCCCCTCTTTTAAATTTCTACGACGACCACCACACTTGTCACACATGGTTTGATAGTAAAACGTAACACAAAAGCAGTAAATAACTTCAACGACACAATAGTTTCGTAACCTGTACTAATACGTAACTAAAGACTAATGTAAACAAATTTATAAACTTGCTTCAGAAACTTTTAACTAACCACACAAATTCTGGATGAGAGACACAAATTAATTTAACTTTGAAGCACTAAGTCTAGTCAAAAACAAATATCTACGCTAGTACGAAATTTATGCCTAGGTATGTAAACAAACTCGCTACTGCCGGCCTTTATGAAATGCTTCCTTTTTGATGTAATTACGTTTAGAAAAGCGAAACCTTCAATAGATAGGGCTGAATCAGCACTTCACTAGTCTCTGACGGGTATTTAAAAAAGTATATGATAAAATTAGAATGTTTTTACCAATAGCATTCTGCAAGGGATGTTTATAAATCATACTGTTTGTATTTTATACAAGCAGAAAATCAGATAATCGATTTCTACGTTAATCACGAATAATTAAAATTATAGACAGACGGTTAAACACCACCACCACAGCGCACTCCATCATCACCACATCGGTGTCGGCTGATGACAGAAGCTCTTCAGTCAACACAGCCATACCCTGGACCATCTCACAATTATCATGGACCTTCATTTCTAGATGCATTTGATGATAATATTGCAACAGGTCAGCAGGATACGCTGAAAATAATGATGTGACGATTGTCTCATGGTTTTATTCAGGCATTGCTAATCTAGAAGATGAGTAAAACTTCAATAGACACTTGCACATTTCATTTTTTTAAAATCATACATGGTACCTATCAATTTTTTCTTCCTTTGCAATGAAATGGAGGCCATATGCAGACATGTGCTTGCACCTAAAAATACTGCACCATGTTACCTATGAACGTTCGTCACCCTAGCACGTTTCATTGACAAAGTATTTGCCACCTTCCAGAAACACCATGGCCACCAGGTCCGTCATCATCAACACGGTACAGGCCGATAACACCATCATCTGCTGAAGCAGCTGGACCTACATGGTATCCAATATTGCTTCGACATCACTCTGGGCCTTGCAGCAGCAATACCATAGTCCACTCTCTTACGAATCACCAAGTAAGTCCTGCAGCCACACTGGACTGCTCTGAGGTTGTTGACACTTTTGGAGACAGAATCCCGGTGTGTATGTGTGTGGGTGTGTGTGTGTGAGAGAGAGAGAGAGAGAGAGACAGAGAGAGAGACAGAGAGAGAGAGAGAGAGAATGCATGTCTGATTGCAAGCTGTGTATGCGTATACTGTGTGTGAATGTGTCTGTTGTGTGTTCAGTATGTAATATTGTATGCATTTGTGTGTAAGTTATGTATGTGGCTTTTCGTCACCTTATGCTGGTAGTCACTATTTTGCATGTATATATTGTGCACAGAAAAAAGATCAGAAGTAAATCATTGAAATGAAAATACGGTGTATGGATAGAATGACTGAAATGTAAATACTGCATATAAAATGCAATAAGGAGATTTGGTTCTGCATTGAACAAATGCTGCTTTTCTTGTTTTGCTATTCATACATGTTTTCGAGGAATTTCTCCATCTTTAGTGGGTGTTATGTTTAATCTGTTGAAATATATAGTAAGAATTTGTGCATTATGATATTTATCAGTCGTATGATAATATTTAAATTACTACAATTATTGACAGAAATATTCATACACTGCCACAACAAAAATTAGTACATCTTTTTAGAGGTTTCCAGTTCACTCCAGATTTATTGTTGCAACAGTGCATATGGAATAAATAAAATGGTTACACTTACAGATCAGTAGTACAAGTGGTTCTGAGACACCAGGTATCGACCCACGCTGTTACACCCACAGTACTATATGGTGTAGAATCCATGGGTGGCAATGCAGGCGCTGAATCTGGCTTCTAGTACAGACAGCGAAAACTGTTCTGGGATACATTATTCCGCGCCTGCTCAACCTGTTCACGTAGTTCTGTAAGAGTTGTTAATTAACAAGTCGCACAAGTCACTTGTCGTCCCATCACATTCGACACTCGTATGGAGACATGGTGCTGGCCAGAGCACTTGAGTTTCATGGGCTGTGTGTGGGGAAGCATTATCCTGTTGGAGCAATACATCACCTTTGTGTTGCAAGAACGGCAAATCAATGGGTCTAACGGCAATCTGCTCTTACTGAGCAATGGTTAGCATCCCATACAGAAACACCAAAGGTGAACGAGAGTTGTAGCTTACCACATCCCAGACCATAAGGCCTGGGGTGGGGCCAGTGTGTCTTGGACGAATGCGCTCCGTGAGACAGCACTCAGCAGGTCTACATCATTTGCACAGACGACCATCACTTATGTGCAGGCAGAATCTGCTTTCACTACTGAAGACGACAGCGCGCCATTTTATCTCCCAGGTGGTACTCTGATGCACCAGTCAAGTCGTGCACATTGATGCTGTGGCGTGAGTGGAAGACGAGCTAGAGGTGTGTGTGCCCATAGCCTCACTGCAAATAACCGGTTCGCAACAGTTCGTGCTGATGTCTGGGCTCACAAGCCCTCTTATCTGTGCCGTGGGAGCTGTAGGGCCTGCCATTACTGCTCTTGCAACACTACGTTAATGGCAAGCGTCTGTGCTGCGTCGACATCCAGATCGTTGTCTGCAGGCGTGAGGATGTTCACGTAACCACTGATACCAGCATGATGCAACTGGTATAGCACGTCCAACTTCTGGGGCAATTCTCTGAAGGACCATCCTACCAGTTGGAAGGCCACAATTTGACCCCTTTCAAGCTCGCTTGGTTGGCTGTAGAAAGCACGACTGCATCTTCGTGCCATGGTTGCCTGCTTGCTCCACTCGTTTGCACCACACTGAGTTTTCTGGCTATGAGCATTCCCCATCAAAGGGTAAACACTCATGGTGTTCTCGTAACTACGCCACTACGCTATCTGTTGGTGGGACGCTGAAACCATTATCAGTACTGATACATCTACTATCTTCCAGGTGGCATATGTCATCATCAGATCAAAGTCGATGTTGTCTTTCCAGATATACTTTTTTTTTTTTGCTGCAGCGCTTTATTATTACATATTGGTATTCAGAATCTTATTTGGTATTTGCAGCACACAGTCTTCAGAAAAAATTACTTTGTGAATAAATCCAATGTGTGTGTGTGTGTTTGTGTGTGTGTGTGTGTGTGTGTGTGTGTGTGGGTGGGTGGGTGGGTGTGGGTGGGTGGGTGGGTGGGTGGGTGTACAGAAAAAAATTGTAAGAAAATCACTTTATGTCACAGAAACAAATAGGCTTGTAAACATAAAAATTGTTAATAAACAATGACAAATGATTGTAAATCAATAACACGCCGTGTGTATAACAAATAGCCTAGTATATAAAAGGAAAAAATGTTAACGAACAAGAACAAATTACTGTAAATAATATATTGCATAAAAACAAAACTGCTCATAATAAACTATTAGTTGATTTGTTATATCATTGTTGCTTACAACAAACCATAACCGTTCTCTCATGTTGCACAGACTTCTAATGAGGAGGCCTACACACATGAGCTAGTTATAAAGAATGATAATGGAGAGGAGGAGCTCGAAACGTATTGGTCAGTGGGCTTTTCCACCATTTTAATGTGATTCCCACCAATTTTATATCATGTGATCAGTATCGAATTATGTCATGACCTTGAGTATAAATGGTCCACTTGCCTAAGGTGTGTGGGAATTCCTCTGCGAGACCTTGATCAATTTGCCAGCGATTCCCTGGGCGAGGGCAGTGCGGAATGACCTTGATTGTAAGTCGCCACTGACAGTGGAAGTCCTTATCAGTAACCTTGAAACAAGATCGTCCAGAAAGAACCTCGCTAATCTACTGCCCTTTTAAATCACGTCTCTTTAAATCACATCCCTTTAAATTGCGTCCCTTTAAATCGTGCTTTCTTGAGATATATGTCCCTTTAAATCTATAACTACCATGCTATACTATTCTGGTATCCTTTCAAATTTGCCATGTTTGCTTTTCAACATATCTTTGAATCCATTAAGTTTTGTTACAAAGTAGCCAGTATCGTACCCTCAGGCTCCCAATAAATCAAATGATGCGTCAGTGGGAGGAAAAATAGCTGCAAAATATGGAGAAGGGAATTGAAACTGACAGCTTGCATCGTGATTTCAAATCCATCCCATTTCTCATCTGGATCTCTGTTTTCTTGGAAAGTGAGATCATTCTACTGCGATATTCGTGTAAGATCTTACCCAAACAAGACACTGAACTCCACTGTTTCTTTCCATCTTGATCCAGAGTCCTGATTCTTTTGGTTAACTTAAAGAAAAAGTAGCAAAGTCTTTATAAGTGAGGCAAAAAAATCTGCATCCTTTGATCTCTGACACAGCTTGTGATAGCGCTAAATTCAGTCCATGAGCGAAAGAGTGACCAAACAATGCAGTAGAAGTGTGTTTTTCATTCTAGACTGCAATCAATTCAAATTACCAGCCAAAATTTCAGCGCTATCGTTACCCTGAGCGATTAGTTTTCATTATCCTCATACCGTGTATCAGTTGTACCACAAATGACATAGTACCTTGGTTGTCCTGTCATCAGAGTTGTTCATCGATTTTAAAAATCTCTCAAGGACTTGGCCATCAGCTGTGTAGTAACGAAATCCTGAGGTGACTATTTGTGTCATTTGTTTCATCCAGAACAACTGAAACAACATTCGATTCACCTGTATCCTTTCTTATGAAACCGTTTGATACAGAAGCAGTTAAGTCACTATCTATTAAATTCGGCGCCTCTGCAAACACAGAGGAGCTTTCTAATTGATGTTTCAGCTTCACGTGAGACTCCCTGAAGAGATATACGAGGTCGTCATAGTTGCCTTTACTCAGGAACCAGTGTGATTCAAGATGTCCTCTGGAGGGCATCTCTGCCGTTGAAAAAATGCAAACTACATCAGTTAAGCGTTTCATTAGGTCCTTATCCTTTCGTACGAAGTTTTCATGTTGTAAAATACGAACTGGTTCTACTCAGCCAACATGCAATCAATTGCTCTCATGCACATTTTGAGGAATGGCATCGCTAAGTGTGTGCATTCACTATAACGAGAAAGAAGTCTGAAATAACACTTGATGGGTTCAGTTCTTGACAAATAAGGACTCTGCTGCGTACTGAAATGTTATCCTTCATATTATTTTCTTCATGTCATAGTTCAGTATAATTTCACAACTGGGTTTCCATTCTTTAACATCACAATTTCGTGACAGATACTTCATAATATTCCATGCTATAATACACCAACTTCCATCATACTCCTCCACCGTGCGAGGTGGCGCAGTGGTTAGCACACTGGACTCGCATTCGGGAGGACGACTGTTCAAACCCGTGTCCGACTACCCTGATTTAGGTTTCCCGTGATATCGCTAAATCGTTTCAGGCAAATACCGGTATGGTTCCTTTGAAAGGGCACGGCCGACTTCCTTCCCCATACTTCCATAATCCAATGGAATGGATGATCTTGCTGTTTGGTCCCCTCCCCCAACCAAACAACCAACCACACTCCTCCACATCTCACAGAAACACTACTACTACTTCTTTTGATAGTCCATAACATACTGTATTGAATAACTCGCTGACTAACTGGTACACAAAACTCAACAACATGCAGCCCAATGCTATTTGAATAAATCCATCTTTATATCCAAAGAGTCTAATGCAATTTACCATATTTTATTAAATTTTTTTCAGAATAAAGCTTACAAGTAGTAATAACGACAGTAAATTTAAATTACAATTTCAATTTCATTTTTTAACAAATCTTCTGCTGTTTTTATGTAGTAGTTTCATTTATGAAAAAATATGAAATTAATTTTGGTTTCAAGATTTACGAAAATCATTTTCATTGGATAGAGTCATAAATTTAATCTGAATATTCGATACTACGATAAGAGAGATGACAGCTCTTTCCAGTTACACTACAACAGTCATGGCGCTGCAGTCCTGCTTGAGATTCCATGCTTTCTCCGCTCAGAACCACAATACTCGCCGAGCACTATTGTCTTCCTTTCCACCAACTGCAGTATGCCTGTGCAATGCATAATTATTTATCGCATCCACAGTTTTTGAGGTGCATGACTGAAATATTGTACAAAGGTTAACAATAGTTCGGTTTATCTACCTGCTGTTTCTCATAATTTTGTCTGAAACATTTCAGTTTTTTTTGTTTTTGTTTTCTGAATTTTTAAATTTTATGCCCCCAGGATTCACAAATATACCATTCTCTGATAAATTTTTCCCATAAATTGTCTTGTAAATTTATCAGTAATATGGATAGAAACAAATACACATATTACACTGATATTTAATGAATTTTTATGTTTAATTATTTTAACTGAAAAATTGCATAAAATTTTGTATTCAATATCTTGGCGCATAAGAATGATATTAAAATTTCCCCCGTGTATGTGTTTGTTACAGGTACTGCAAATGGCATGCCAAACATCATGACTCTACTTTTTCTAATTTCTGAAAAAAAATTACGTGACTAATGAAAATGGTAATTCTGAGAAAAGCCCTTTAGAACTGAACTTACTTTTTGCTTGCCATTCCCTGTATCAGAGTGCTCTAGGACTATACAGAGTGTCCTCCTTTTCTTAAAGATTTTGCTGCTGGCTTCTCCTTCTCTATCTTGTATTCTTTACAATCTTCAATGGATTTCTCAGTTGCAGTTATACATTGCGTGTCACATCTGTTTAAGATGCGTCGTGTGAATGCTCCAGCCTAGAAGCCCATTCTCTGCAAGACATTTATCCTCTCTGATTCGCCACCATTGAATGCAATAACTGCATCATAAACTGCAATTTTAACTACTGCGGCCGAGCAAAATGTTGTTTTGGCGCAACGTTTCCTTAAACTGGCGTTCATGGACTCAGTAGAGTTCTGCGTTCTGTCGTGAGCAGACTTCTTGAGAAGCTCGGTGTTGGACAGAAACCTGAATGTTAGCTTTATGGCGTTCAGAATCGATTCAAAGAAGGCTTTCCTTTTGAGTGTAAGGAAAGCTACGCCACTCGGCCTGCTTATACCGACACATATTCAAAACATGTAGCCTCTTCAGACGTAGCCTCGTTTCCATTACTGGCATTATTAACGTGCCTACAATTTACTAAAGCATCCACACTCTTCTGCATACTTCTAAACACTTTTGGTTGTCATGGAATGATTAAAAAACAGAGCAAACTACAACGACAAAGTTATTCAAATATGCAAGCAATCACACTTTGTAAACAACGATTTAGACTGCCTATTATTTCCAAGGAGACTACCCAACAGTCACAGATAACTTATAAAACAAGTAGTAAGTTTGCTTGAACGAAGTACTCAGAAACTCTGATGATATAAGTAATACGAAGGGGCCGACGTAGTGTACCGTCCCCTCGATAATGGAAAAACAGTGAAGCTGTTTTCCGACAGAATACAATGAGTAGTGCGACAGCACTGTACATTATGCGTGACAGGTCAACTGGTCCTGAACGATAATTTGTGGTAAGGTCCTATGGGACCAAAATGCTGAGGTCATCGGTTCCTAAGCCTAGACACTGGACAACACACACACACACACCCATGCCCGAGGGAGGATTCGAACCTCAGACGGGGGAAGCCGCACGGACCGTGACAGGGCGCCTCAGACCAGGCGGCGGTCCAGAACGAGTCTAATGCGTTGTACGCTGCGTTCTAGTGAAGCAGTTACTACAATTGGGGCAAAGTTCGCGTGAAAAATGGCTGGACAGTGTGGTGGAAAGCTACAATCGCGTTTCAGTGCCAAGATAAACTACACTCCTGGAAATTGAAATAAGAACACCGTGAATTCATTGTCCCAGGAAGGGGAAACTTTATTGACACATTCCTGGGGTCAGATACATCACATGATCACACTGACAGAACCACAGGCGCATAGACACAGGCAACAGAGCATGCACAATGTCGGCACTAGTACAGTGTATATCCACCTTTCGCAGCAATGCAGGCTGCTATTCTCCCATGGAGACGATCGTAGAGATGCTGGATGTAGTCCTGTGGAACGGCTTGCCATGCCATTTCCACCTGGCGCCTCAGTTGGACCAGCGTTCGTGCTGGACGTGCAGACCGCGTGAGACGACGCTTCATCCAGTCCCAAACATGCTCAATGGGGGACAGATCCGGAGATCTTGCTGGCCAGGGTAGTTGACTTACACCTTCTAGAGCACGTTGGGTGGCACGGGATACATGCGAACGTGCATTGTCCTGTTGGAACAGCAAGTTCCCTTGCCGGTCTAGGAATGGTAGAACGATGGGTTCGGTGACGGTTTGGATGTACCGTGCACTATTCAGTGTCCCCTCGACGATCACCAGTGGTGTACGGCCAGTGTAGGAGATCGCTCCCCACACCATGATGCCGGGTGTTGGCCCTGTGTGCCTCGGTCGTATGCAGTCCTGATTGTGGCGCTCACCTGCACGGCGCCAAACACGCATACGACCATCATTGGCACCAAGGCAGAAGCGACTCTCATCGCTGAAGACGACACGTCTCCATTTGTCCCTCCATTCACGCCTGTCGCGACACCACTGGAGGCGGGCTGCAAGATGTTGAGGCGTGAGCGGAAGACGGCCTAACGGTGTGCGGGACCGTAGCCCAGCTTCATGGAGACGGTTGCGAATGGTCCTCGCCGATACCCCAGGAGCAACAGTGTCCCTAATTTGCTGGGAAGTGGTGGTGCGGTCCCCTACGGCACTGCGTAGGATCCTACGGTCTTGGCGTGCATCCGTGCGTCGCTGCGGTCCGGTCCCAGGTCGAGGGGCACGTGCACCTTCCGCCGACCACTGGCGACAACATCGATGTACTGTGGAGACCTCACGCCCCACGTGTTGAGCAATTCGGCGGTACGTCCACCCGGCCTCCCGCATGCCCACTATACGCCCTCGCTCAAAGTCCGTCAGCTGCACATACGGTTCACGTCCACGCTGTCGCGGCATGCTACCAGTGTTAAAGACTGCGGTGGAGCTCCGTATGCCACGGCAAACTGGCTGACACTGACGGCGGCGGTGCACAAATGCTGCGCAGCTAGCGCCATTCGACGGCCGCGGTTCCTGGTGTGTCCGCTGTGCCGTGTGTGTGATCATTGCTTGTACAGCCCTCTCGCAGTGTTCGGAGCAAGTGTGGCGGGTCTGACACACCGGTGTCAATGTGTTCTTTTTTCCATTTCCAGGAGTGTATTAATTGATGCAATGTCAAAAATATATTGCTGACTGTTTCTCTGCACTTCGCGTAAGTCTGAAGCAAATAATCCTCTTCTCTTCTTCATCGTCTTAGGCCTTGAATCTCGTTGACCGGGGCAGAACTGCCTCCAGTGATGAGTCCCGCTTTGAACTGAGCCCCGATCATAAGGGAAGACGCGTCAGGAGTCGCCCTGGATTACGGTGGGCTACCAACCTGACTCTCGCTCTCCTCACGGCCCGACAACCAGGAGTGACGGTCGATGGTGCCATTTCATTTCACAGCAGGACCGCTCCGGTTGCATCCGCGACACAGCGACACTTCGACGATTTTCGACGCCCCGTTTTGTTGCCCTTCATGCCAAGCCATCCTGGGCTTACATTTTTACAAGATAATGCTCTGCCTCACACAGTGAAGGTTTCTACTGCTTGTCTTCGTGCATGACAACCCTTCCTCTACCAGTAAGGTCGCCGGATCTCTCCCCATTGAGAACGTTTGGAGCATTATGGGCAGGTTCCTCGAACCAGCTCTGGATTTTGACGATCTCACGAGCCAGCTGGGCGGAATTTGACTCGATATTCCTCAGGAAGACATCCAGAAATTCTATCAATAAATGACAGGCCGAATAACTGCTCGCATAAGGGCCAGAGCTGCATCAACGCTTTATTGGCTTTTTCAGTTTGTGTAGCTCTTTCTCTTCAATAAATCATCCACTTTTTATGAAGCTGTAATCATTTGTATGTCTGTACATATACACTGTATCTTCCGATTTCTGTCCCATTCAGATAATTCCTTTATGGTGACCCTTTTTGTGTATTAGAGTGTATTTCAGATGGTTCAAATGGCTCTGAGCACTATGAGACTTAACTGCTGTGGTCATCAGTCCCCTAGAACTCAGAACTACTTAAACCTAACTAACATAAGGACATCACACACATCCATGCCCTGGCAGGATTCGAACCTGCGACAGTAGCGGTCGCACGGTTCCAGACTGTAGCGCCTAGAACCGCTCGGCCACAACGGCCGGCGTATATATTTAGTTGCAGACCGCGAACTTGATGCACGATATCTTTAGTTTGGGTCTTCTCAGGAACACTGATGTTAGGTTTCTGCTGCTGCCTCTGTAGTTTTTGACCGTGAAAGAAGCAATACACGGAGCCTTATGTAAACTTTTAGCCGTTCTGCTGGTGCAGACCGTTTACGAGGGTGTACCATCTTGCAGACTGTCTACACTTCACACCTCTCCGTTGATAACAGACTAACGGCTTCCTCTCACAGCATCGGGGAAGTCTCGTCCAAAGGAACAGAAGATCAGTTGGACTCATATATTAAGTGAGTCCAAACATTTCTAACATTTTCGTTTACACATCTGCGTCCGACTAAAGTCCAACAAATGTCGCACCTACATTGTAAAAGATACTTTCTCATTATTCACTAATCATGCAAAATGGGCCTTATTCTTTCTTTTTACATCTACATCTACGGGATTACTCTCCAATTCACATTTAAGTGCTTGGCAGAGGGTTCATCGAACCACAAACATACTGTCTCCCTACCATTCCACTCCCGAACAGCGCACGGGAAAAACGAACACCTAAACCTTTCTGTTCGAGCTCTGATTTCTCTTATTTTATTTTGATGATCATTCCTACCTATGTAGGTTGGGCTCAACAAAATATTTTCACATTCGGAAGAAAAAGTTGGTGACTGAAATTTCGTAAATAGATCTCGCCGCGATGAAAAAGTCTTTGCTTTAATGACTTCCATCCCAACTCGCGTATCATATCTGCCACACTCTCTCCCCTATTACGTGATAATGCAAAACGAGCTGCCCTTTTTTGCACCCTTTCGATGTCCTCCGTCAATCCCACCTGGTAAGGATCCCACACCGCGCAGCAATATTCTAACAGAGGACCGACGAGTGTAGTGTAAGCTGTCTCTTTAGTGGACTTGTTGCATCTTCTAAGTGTCCTGCCAATGAAACGCAACCTTTGGCTCGCCTTCCCCACAATATTATCTATGTGGTCTTTCCAACTGAACTTGTTCGTAATTTTTACACCCAGGTACTTAGTTGAATTGACAGCCTTGAGAGTTGTACTATGTGCTAATGACGCCTGTTATTTCATAGTCTTTAACCGCTGTTCATCGGATGATTTATTGCCAAATTAGCACTTCATTTGCTTCTGTAATTTGTAATATTTCGCCACCAGGCTCTGAGGACTAATCCAGCAACAGGTAAGTGACCATTTTCAAAAAGCCAGTCAGGGTTGGCTTAACTGAAATGTTTGCATCGCTCGGAAAGCGTCGCTGCATTTAAATTCTTCCGGACAGCAAGAGAGACGCCGCTGACTCGCAAGCACCTCGGGACATTTGATCAGACTACAGGCTAGAAACAAGTGAGTTTGTTGTTGGGTGGCCAGTTTCTTGCCAGCTCATGAATGCAGACAAACCCTTGAAGCAATATGCTGCCGAGCCACAGCCCACGATGTAAAGTACCACAATGAGCAACAGTGTAGGAACGAGCAAGGAGTTCCCGGTTTACACGCCAGCCACCACAAGATCTGAAGTGGTCACCCTGGAGGAAGACTGTGAGAGTTGTTTACGCAGCATCGATCTTCACTGGGTGAGACTGCAAACTGAGCCCATCAATGACAAATTCGATACAAAGAAAAATTCAACGCCATGGACAATGTAGTGGTGAAGATGAATAAAAAATAGTCAATCAGCAGAGCCAGACCAACGTGATCAGTCAAGAGACAATCAGCCGTCAGTGGAGGAGGAGGAGAGGGTGGATAATCAGGGAGAGGAGAGCTCTGAGTAGTCACTCAGTCAGCAATGCAGTGAGATAGGAATCTGACAGGAGGACAGAAACAGTGAGTTTGCCTTCTGGATGCAAGGCAACCTATTGTCGACTCTATTTTCGAACTGAGTCAGATTCCTGTAATCATCATTGTCGGCGCCATTGTGAACGCAGCGTAACAGAGCGTCGAAGATCCAGGGGTTAACGCCAGCAGGTAGGCTACCACTCTGACAGATACGTCAGTTCGTATGCTCACTTAGGGTTGCGGTAGACGCGGGTGCGTTCGACTCAGTCTTGCGTCCTAAACGTTGCTTGAACCCCTGAGACAAGTTCCGCTCGCGTTACATCAGCATACGAACTCATATTTCCTGCCGAAATGGGACAGCAGCTGGCGTTGGCTCCTATTAATTGGACGATCTCTAGTGCCGGTCAATGACCTTTTCAGACGAGGACGCCTACCCTCAATTAATTGCTCAAGATGCCGTTTACAACCCCTTGAAGTTTGCCAGTATGTATGTGAAACAGCACTGATCTGTGAAGTTACATCTTCGATGATAACACAGAACATAAAATCCGTTGTTTTACACCACAGACTTTCTTGTCTAAATTGGTTATTCGTGGTGCATACGCACCACATATTTAGTCGGTGGCGTGAATGCTCAACTGACCGTGCCGACCGTAGAGTTCTAAAATCGTGAGTAGATTGAGGATCACACACGCGCAAAGACAGGGGACGCAGGCGATATCTGCTGACAATGGAACATAACCTATTTTCGCCGCACTCACACAATTTGTAGTATATTGGGGAATTTTGTGCCGTCTTTACCTTTATTTTATTGTTTCACAGAAAATCCGTAGAGGTTTTGGTCTTATGTTAATGAGTAAACGGATCGAAGGCGTCTGTCCAGACACTCTGTGACCATAATGGGATTGAAACACAGAATGACACAAAAAAGGCTGAAACACAAAACATCTTTCTCCAAAACTGTTTCACAGAGGAAGATTACACTGCACTTCCTCGTGTAAATCGTTGCATGAACGACAAAATGACAGATGTTGAAATAAATGATCAAGGGACAGCAATCAACTGAAAAGGCTCAACAGAGGAAAGGCCACTGGACCTTATGGAGCGGCAATTCGATTCTATACAGAATGTACGAAATGATTTGCCCCTCTTCTAGCCGTCGTGTAGAGGAACGAAGAGTTCCTAATGATCTGAACGAGCACAAATCATTCCCGTTTTGAGGAGCGTCGCCGAACAGATGCACAAAACTATCGGGTTATTTCTCCACCGTCGATCTGTTGTGAAAGTTTGGAACTTGTTTTATGCTCGCGTATTATGACATTTCTGGAGACCGAAAATCTTCTCTATAGAAATCAACATGGGTCCCAAAAACAAAGATCGTGTGAATCCCGGCTCGGTCTGTTCGTCCACAAGACCCAGAAGGCAGGAGAAACCTGCGCCCAGGTAGGCGCCACGTTCCTTGACATCCAGAAGGCATTCGATACAGTTCCGCGCTGCTCCCTACCGAACAAAATACGAGCATACAGAATATCAGAGCAACTGTGAGTTTGGATTGAAGAGTTTCTAGCAAACAGAAAGAAGACTTCACACATAAAAGAGTCAGCAGCTCGTGATCTAGTGGCTAGAGTTGCTGCCTCTGGATCACGGGGTCCCGGGTTCGATTCCCTTCCGGGTCGGGGATTTTCTCCGTCCGGGGACTGGATGTTTGTGTTGTCCTCATCATCTCTTCATCATTCGGGACGTGCCGAGACTGAAAACAGAACGATTTTGAACTTGTACGGGCACTGATGACCACGATGTCGAGCGCCCCACAAATCGACATCATCATCACACATGAAATAAGGACGGGCATGTCTCTTGGGAGTGTTATAGGACCATTACTTATCACAATAGACAGGAAACAGTCGGAAATCTTGCACGGGTGTTGCAAGGTAGCTTGTGCTGACAAATAATTGTTAAGAAAACGATTCTGTACGTTGCGCCGTTTCAGAGTTAATTATCATTGAAGCTAGCCAATCATGCCGTTGTGCGAGCAAATTCAAGCTGCCCGCCACATACAATTACTGTCAATTATTGTCATAGCGTAAATGATAGCGTACGAGACTGGTCAGTCATTGACTCGGGTTCGATCCATACTATAGTCCCAGGTCCAATTTGTGTATCGCTCTCTTGTTTGGTGAATCGGAAACGGCGCGACATGTCAGATTTTTTCGTAAGGATTATTTCTCACCAGATCCTACCCTGCAACGCCCCCACAAACTTTTCAAACTGTTTCTGACCACTCTGTACAAGGAACGATCAAGAAGTTTTCGTTTCAGGGGGTTCCTGCAGCGTATATGCAACGCAGTGAGTCTCCGATGCGGGTATATAAACACCGACATATAGGCAGAGGGTTAGTGTGGCCTTCGAACGGAAACCTTTTGGTCGCCCCTTACATATAAATGAACTAGTACAGGGTGTTCAAAAAGTCTCTCCGCAGTGCCGTATTATTGTTAGCCGTGTGTGCCGTATGATTGTTCGCCTGCCTGGGTTACTTCCCTTCAAGTGGACTCTCCCAACATTCCACTGTTTCGTTTATCTCAACCAGCGTCAGTTTCGTTACGTGTTGACGTGAACGTTTAAGTTTAGTTCCTTTGTTCGTTTGTTTCATTTTTGTCACTGTTAAAATACTAACCATTGAAGAACGTGTGTTTTTAGTCGAACAAGTGTTCAAAGCTAGCGGTAGATACACAGTTTCAGTTCGTCAAACGTTTAATACAGTTTTCCCGGATATCTGATTAACAAATTTCGAAGTACGGGTTCAGTGTCAGATGCACCGAGAAGTGGTCGTCCTAGCGTTTTGTCTGAGGATAAACTACTCGATATTTCCGATAAAACGTGCATGAGTCTGAACAAATCAGTAAGAAAACTCGCCCAGGAAACCGATATTAGTGTCGGAACGGCCCACACAGCTGTAAGGAAAAAATTAGAAATTTTCCCATACAAAGTGACAGTGGAGCAAGAACGGAAAAATACTGATCATGGCAAGAGACTGCATTACTGTCAATGGTTCAAAAATTTCGTTCAACAAAATGGAAGGAATATTCTTAATGAAACGTTTTTCACTGATGAGACGTGGTTTCGTTTATCCGGGTACATGAACTCGCAAAATTCTCGAATGTGGAGTACTGCAAATCCATTGTGTATTCAGGAGGAACCACTTCATTCTGTGAAAATAGGAGTTTGGATTGCAATTTATAGACGTTGGATTGTGGGTCCCATATTTTTCAACGAAACAATAAACGCACAACGATACTGCAGTGATATTCTGTACCCATTCATAGGAGAACTTGTGTTGAGTGAAATACTGAATGGGTTATTTTCAACAAGACGGTGCAACCGCGTATACAGCTCACGTTTCAATGTCACTGCTTGCTGATGTTTTTGGTAATGGCATAATTTCATAGCGACTTTGGCCTCCACGATCGCCTGACCTAACACCACCTGACTTTTTCTTCTCGTGTGCAGTGAAAGCAACTGCCTATAAAAACCGTCCAAAATCCATCCATGAATTGAAAACTGCGATATCCACTTTCACTGCTTGTGTTACAGAAGAAATGTTAACAGCTTGTGTTTGTGGAAACATGATTAGGCTAATTGAATTGTTTATTCAACAACAGGGGGGACACTTTCAACATCTGAAGTGAAAATTTGTAAGTAAAAACGAATATTCAATAAATTAATAACTTGTACTTCACTGAGTTTAATCTCGGTATATTCACTGCGGCATAAGGCACGCGCGGCTAACAATCATACGGCACTGCGGAGAGACTTTTTGAACACCCCGTATACAACGTCGGATGTTCGATGCGGATTTTCGCAGGTGATGCTGTTGTACACAAAGAAGTCGCAAAGCTAGAAAATTGTAACGAAATGCAGGAAGACCTACAGATGATCGATGCTTGCTGTAGGGAGTGGAAATTGACTCTCACTATACACAAACGTAACGCATTGTGAATACGTAGACAAAAAGACCTTTTGTTGTATGATTACACGATTCCAGAACAGTTACTGCAAGCAATTATTTCCATGAAATACCTGGAATTATGCATACGGAACGATTTGAAGTGCAATGACCACATAAAATTAATCGCGGGTGAGACAGTTGCCAGACTCAAATTCACTGGAAGAATTATCATGAAAACGACTTAGAAGAAATATCGGAATGGTGCGAAAAGTGGCAGTTGACCTTAAATAACGGAAAGTGTGAGATCATCCACATGAGTGCTAAAAAGAACGCGTTAAACTTCAGTTACACGATAAATCGGTCTAATCTAAAAGCCGTAAATTCAGCTAAATACCTAGGAATTACAATTACGAACAATTTAAATTGGAAGGAACACACAGAAAATGTTGTGGGGAAGGCTAACCAAAGATTGCGTTTCATTCGCAGGACACTTAGAAAATGTAACAGACCTACTAAGGAGACTACCTACACTACGCTTGTCCGTTCTCTTTTAGAATACTGTTGCGCGGTGTGGGATCCTTACCAGATAGGACTGACTGAGTACATCGAAAAAGTTCAAAGAAAGGCAGTACGTTTTGTATTATGGCGAAATATGGAAGAGAGTGTCACAGAAATGATACAGGATTTGGGATGAACATCATTAAAAGAAAGGCGTTTTTCGTTGCGACGGAATCTCCTCACGAAATTCCAATCACCACCTTTCTCCTCCGAATGCGAAACTATTTTGTTGACACCGACTTACATAGGGAGGAACGATCACAAAGATAAAATATGTGAAATCAGAGCTCGTATGGAAAGATATAGGTGTTCATTCTTCCCGCGCTCTGTACTAGATTGGAATAACAGAGAATTGTGAAGGTGGTTCGATGAACCCTCTGCCAGGCACTTGAATGTGATTTGCAGAGTATCCATGTAGATGTAGATGTAGATGTAGATGTAGATTAAGAAAGGAAGTAGCCTACAAAACACTCGTTCGACCAATAGTTGAATATTACTCGTCAGTGCAGTATCAGCACCAGATAGGACTGACAGTGGAAAGAGAGAAGACCCATAGGAGAGCAGCACGTTTCGTGACAGGTTCATTTAGTAAACACGAAAGCATCATGGAGGTGCTCAATCAACTAAGGTGACGGACGTCGCAAGAGTAGCATTCTGCATCACGGTATGGTCTAGTGTTAAAGTTCCTAGAGCGCACGTTCCTAGAAGAAACAACAAATATATTGCTTTCTCCTACATATACCTTGCGAAACGATCACGAAGATAAAATTAGGCAGCTCCATCTCAACCAGATTCCGAACAAACATTACACGAGGAAACATTCCTAACAGAGGCACACGACGCTGCGCAAACAAGTCAAGAAACCGGAAAGTGGCAAGCTGGAGGCGCGTAGCTCCCTCCGACGAGTAGCCATTTCGCTTATTTTCAAATTATGCAAGGCGTCGGCCCAATGAGACGTTTGACCCGCAATGTGTGGAGGGTGTAGTTAAGCCCAGAGGTGGTTCTGTGATGTTTCGGGTTTGATTTTCGCAGCATGACTTGGGCCAAATAGTTTAAGTTGCCGTGAATATGAACCACGATGTCTATTTCAACATTTTCGAAGAGCAAATGTAGCCTTTTCTTCCACAACTACACACTAACGTCTTCGAAGATGGCAGCAACTGTGTTCACAGGGTTCACCAGGCACACTCAGGCACTTTATCGTACATGTTTATGACACAGTCATAACCGGTTTCGGCCATACAATGACCATCCTCAGATGCTAAAGGCGGCACACACTGAACACAGGTTCACGCGCTTTCAACGCATGAACCTGTGTTCAGTGTATGCCGCTGTGTCATAAACATGTGATTGTGTCTATAAATAAACAAAA
This sequence comes from Schistocerca cancellata, assembly GCF_023864275.1. Taxonomy (NCBI): domain Eukaryota; kingdom Metazoa; phylum Arthropoda; class Insecta; order Orthoptera; family Acrididae; genus Schistocerca; species Schistocerca cancellata. The sequence continues at coordinate 831,084,108 of NC_064627.1, read as the reverse complement.
AATTTTTACAAGAAAATCAATCACGCGCCTCATACACAAAATGTAGTTTTTCCAAAAACTTTATCGCACCTCTGCTGGGCAGTTAAATCATGCTATATAACACAAAATTTCTGGTAGTGTTTGAAACAACAAATGGAATATAGCAATCAACACTCCCGAAATTTGGTATCTCTGCGAGATCTAATCAGGAATGAGTAGCTTTACCTGGATATGACGTATACAAAATGTGGGCTCTCTTCCTCACTAAATGGAAGCCATTTATCAGTGCAGAGGCGGTGTTACATGGTGCTTTCCCCTGTCTGTCACTGAGATTTGGCCTGATCTCCCTATGTGCATTTTCTCGAACATCTAAATGTTGATATTTTGAAATGTTTGTATGACATTTGATGAGAAAATCCGACCTGAATTCTGCTTCGATTAGTAATAAACTATATTGTATTGGTAGTTTCTTAATTCTGTTGCCATAGTCAGACCTTTTGTAAAAGGGTGGTCCCTCATAACCTCACTTTCACGGCTCAGGCACCAACCTGTACAGCAGAGAGCACTCACAACATACGAAATTTCGGCACCGACGTGTAGAAACAAGAGACAAGTCGTGACAAGCGAATCTCGGTACAGGAGTAATACTCAGGGATCAGTGCAGTAGACCCACTTCGCACCAGGAGATTCGGGTGATACGACTTTAATTCGCTGACAGGCCACTTGTAGCGCTGTAGGGTTTCCAGTTTTTCATCTCGCGTTCTTATTGAGTCCTTTCAAGTCTTCCACACTTGCTTTCTTTTCGTAGTTAACACAAGCTGATTTCCTCCCATAGCGTTCTATGGACTCACGTAAATGTTCCTGCTTACAAAACTGTGTGTGAACTGCTCTATTTAGACGTATAGAAAGTTTATTGTTTGTATTCTGCTTTATTTTTGTTCACGTTCGTTTTCCATACTTTCTCGTGTTTAATGGAGATCTCTGTGTTAATAGCTTTTGACTGAACTGGTTCTCAACTTCATTACAACTTTTCACGGAATGAATACGTGCTTCTGCTTCTTGTTACTCAGTATGCTCTGTAGTCATAATGACTAGGGAATACTTCCTTGCAAAAGCTAAAATGCAACAGTGGTTATACAAATGGGTTCACATGCTATTATCAGCTACTACAAACAATACACTTCAGCAGAAATCGATGTACTACAATCATCCTACCACTCCAATCAAAATTACGGAGTTGTTCATTAAATGTGAGAAAGTATGAAAAACGGATACAAAAAGAATAAAGTTCAATACGATCAATATACTTATACATTTAAATCAAACAGTTCAAACACGAATTCGTAAGCAGGGACAAATACAGGTGAGTTCACAGAACACCATGTAACGAAATCAGCTTCCGTTTTACATGAAACAAAAACGAATATGGAGTCATTTACTTCACTAGTAATGTGGATACAAGCAAAAGGTCCAGCGGAATATGAGCAACATACTTACGAAACAATTCAAAGAGTGCAAGAAGTTTTAAGTCCCATAGTGCTCAGAGCCATTTGAACCATTTTGAAATTTTGCAAGAAGTCATATTCACGATTAGAGAACACAAGGTCATTGTAGCGAGGTTCAAAACCATATCAACCAAAACCACTAAAAATAAACGCAAAATATATACATTTAAAACAGCAGATAAAAATTCGCTTGCCGGCCGGAGTGGCCGAGCGGTTCTAGGCGCTTCAGTCTGGAACCGCACGACCGCTACGGTCGCAGGTTCGAATCTGCCTCGGGCTTGGGTGTGTGTGCTGTCCTTAGGTTAGTTAGGTTTAAGTAGTTCTAAGTTCTAAGGGACTGATGATCTCAGCTGTTAAGTCCCATAGCGCTCAGAGCCATTTGAACCAAAAATTCGCTTGATGCCTTCCTAAGAGAGAGTCTCCATTCTATCCAAGCTAATTATGTAAGTGTAGACCAGATATGGCTCAAATTCAAAGATACAGTAACGACAGCAATAGACAGATTTCTTAAAAGATGGGACTGATCCACCATGGTACACAAAACACGTCAGAACACTGTTGCAGACTAAACGAAAAAAGCTTGCCAAATTCAGAAGAACGCAAGATCCCCAGGACTGGCTAAGTTTCACGGAAGCTTGAAATTTAGTGCGGACGTCAATGCGAGATGCTTCTAATAGTTTCCGCAATGAAACATTGTCTCAAAATATGCTAGAAAACCCAAAGAGATTCTGATCGTATGTAAAATACACCAGTGGCAAGAAACAGTCAATATCGTCACTGCGCGATAACGATGGAAATGTTACTGATGATGGTGCCACTAAAGCGGAGTTACTAAATACAGTTTTCCGTAATTCCTTCACGAAAGAAGACGAAGTAAATATTCCAGAATTCGAAACCAGAACAGCTGCTAGCAAGAGTGACATAAAAGTAGATATCTTAGGTGTTGCGAAACATCTCAAATAACTTAAGAAAGGCATGTCTTCCGGTCCAGATGGTATACCAAGCAGGTTCCTTTCAGAGTATGCAGACACAATAGCGCCTTTCTTAGCAATCATATAAAACCACTCACTTGACGGAAGGTCTGTTCCTAAAGACTGGAAAGTAGCACAGGTCACACCAGTATTCAAGAAAGGAAATAGGAGTAACCCATTGAATTACAGACCCATATCACTGACCTCGATTTGCAGTAGGATTTTGGAGCATACACAGTATTCGAACATTATGAATCACTTTGAAGAAAATGACTTATTGATACCTGACCAACACGGATTCAGAAAATATCGTTCTTGTGCAACGCAGCTAGCTCTTCATTCTCATGAAGTAATGAGTGCTGTCGACAAGGGATCTTAGCCGAGCGGTCTGAGGCGCTGCAGTCGTGGACTGTGCGGCTGGTCCCGGCGGAGGTTCGAGTCCTCCCTCGGGCATGGGTGTGTCTGTTTGTCCTTAGGATAATTTAGGTTAAGTAGTGTGTAAGCTTCGGGACTGATGATCTTAGCAGTTAAGTCCTATAAGATTTCACAACATTTGAACACTTTGACAAGGAATCTCAGATCGATTCCATATTCCTAGATTTCCAGAAAGCTTTTGATAACCGTTCCCCACAAGCGACTATTAATCAAATTGCGTGAATATGTAGTATGGTCTCATTTGGATGACCGGATTTGTGATTTCCACTCAGAGAGATCAAAGTTCGTAGCGATAGACAGTAAATCATCGAGTAGAACAGAAGTGATATCTGGCGTTCCACAAGGTAGTGTCATAGGCCCTCTGCTGTTTCTGATTTACATAAATGATGTAGGCGATAATCTGAGCAGCCCCCTTAGATTCTTTGCAGATGACGCTGTAATTTACCGTCTAGTAAAACCATCAGACGATCAATTCCAATTACAAAATGATCTAGAGAGAATTTCTGTATGGTGGGAAAAGTGGAAACCTGCACTAAACAAAGAAAAGCATGAGGTCACCCACAAGGGTACTAAAAGAAATCCAATAAATTTTGAGTATACGATAAATCGCACAAATCTAAGGGCTGTCAATTCGACTAAGTACCTAAGAATTACAATTACATGCAACTTAAATTGGAAAGACCACATAAATAATATTGTGGGAAGGGCGAAACAAAGACTGCGCTTTCTCGGCAGAACACTTAGAAGATGCGACAAACCCACTAAAGAGACAGTCTACATTACACTTGTCCGTCCTCTGCTGGAATACTGCTGCGCGGTGTGGGATTCTTACCAGGTATGATTGACGGAGGACATCGAGAAAGTGCAAAGAAGGGCAGCTCGTTTCGTGTTATCACGCAATAGGGGTGAGAGTGACACTGATACGGTACGCGAGTTGGGCTGGAAGTCACTAAAACAAAGGTGGCTTTCTTTGCGGCGAGATCTATTTACGAAATTTCAATCACCAACTTTCTCTTCCGAAAGCGCAAATATTTTGTTGACACCCACCTACATAGGGAGAAATGATCATCATAATAAAATAAGAGAAATCGGAGCTCGAACGGAAAGATTTCGGTGTTCCTTTTTCCCACGCGTCATTCGAGAGTGCAATGGTAGAGAAGTAGTATGGTTCAAATGGCTCTGAGCACTATGGGACTTAACATCTGAGGTCATCAGTCCCGTAGACTTAGAACTACTTAAACCTAACTAACCTAAGGACATCACACACATTCATGCCCGAGGCAGGATTCGAACGTGCGATCGTAGCAGCAGCGCGGTTCCAGATTGAAGCACCTAGAACCGCTCGGTCACAGAGGCCGGCAAAAGTAGCATGAAAATGGTTCGATGAACCGTCTGCAAGGCACTTAAGTGTGAATTGCGGAGTAACCATGTAGATGTAGATCTAGAAGACAATTCGATGAAACCAGTTTCTGCATCATATCATGTCAGATGATGTTTAGGTTCTGACATGTACTATAGCGTAATTATTTCCACTTGATAACAGCCACACGGTCGAAATAGTAATATTCGGTCTTACAAATAAATAAGTTTACAGTCAGTAGGCAACCGCAATGTCACTTACAAAATTTTACATGACTATGAACCGCAGTTGCGGTAAGTAAATCTTAGTATTTAATTGAGGTTTCTCGAATATATTGCTTTGAAATGTCACAAAAACGTTTCCTCGCACTCATTTCACCAGTAGACTACAAGACCCAACCATGAAGTAATAATGAAAAATGTTATTATTTATTACTAACATTTCGCGAAGCAAGAAAATATATTCTCATATTCTAAGTTCACTGCACGGCGACTAAGAGGGCAACCGTTCTTCTCTGCTTCCGAATCGTAAAGACGATTCAGAAGCAGAGAAGAACGGTTGCGAACCTTGTTTCTGCACATGCGCAGTCTGCTGCTTACTCCAGACTTGTATTACACATTCGCCACAGTCAACTGAATGCCTGATCTGACATTTATCTGAAGAATGAGAAAGCAACCTATATCTGTTTGTACACATCTGTTTTGTACCCAGAAAATGAGAATGTATTCTGATATCACAGAATTACGTTGCTCACCGTGCCATCTCAAAAAAATAAGGAGATAAATTAGATAATAAATACTTCATTAAGAACATCTTAAGTGGCATACCCAGAAATTCACTGGTTATTAGTGGCAATAAGAAAGTTTTTACGAGTTAATTTTTGCAAAGAAGGAAAAGGGAACAAGCCACTTTTAATTATGCTATTTATTTATACAAATAGTGTCGTTACCGGCTTCGAACCGACAGGTTCAGACGGCTGTTCACATTTGTATTACATTTGTTGCTGGCTGTTTTTATTTTCAACAAATAATGAAACCGCAACAAAATGAAATGTAAATACGAACAGCCGTCTGCCGAGGAACCTGTCAGTTCAATACCGATAATAACGCTATTTGTGTAAATAAAATGGTTCCAATGGCTCTGAGCACTATGGGACTTAACTTCTAAGGTCATCAGTCCCTTAGACTTAGGACTACTTAAACCTAACTAACCTAAGGACATCACACACATCCATGCCCGAGGCAGGATTCGAACCTGCGACCGTAGCGGTCCCGCGGTTCCAGACTGAAGCGCCTAGAACCGCTCGGCCACACCGGCCGGATTTGTGTAAATAAATTCGTAGCATTATTAACAGTGGCTGATTACTGTTTTCTTCTCTGCAAGAATCAACCTGTATTTTTTGCGCACCCACGGTCTCAAAAACGTCTGTTTTCGTAAAAATAGCGCGAAGAAAGTTTCTGTTTCAAGTGCCATTAATACTGAGGGACTACGTTTTAGTTGTGATAGTTGTTGTTGTGGTCTTCAATCCAGAGATTGGTTTGATGCAGCTCTCCATGCTACTCTATCCTGTGCAAGTTTCTTCATCTCCCAGTACCTACTGGAACCTACATCCTTCCGTATCTGTTTAGTGTATTCATCTCCTGCTCTCCCTCTACGATTTCTACCTTCCACGATGCCCTGCAATGCTAAATTTGTGAATCCTTGATGCCTCAGAACATGTCTTACCAACCGGTCCCTTCTTCTTGTCAAGTTGTGCCACAAACTCCTCTTCTCCCCAATTCCATTAAATACGTCCTCATTAGATATGCGATCTACCCATCCAATCTTCAGCATTCTTCTACAGCGCTATGTTTCAAAAGCTTCTATTCTCTTCTTGTCCAAACTATTTATTGTCCATGTTTCACTTCCATACATAGCTACACTCCATACAAATACTTTCAGAAACGACTTCCTGACACTTAAATCTATACTCGATCTTAACATATTTCTCTTCTTCAGAAACGCTTTCCTTGCCATTGCCAGTCTACATTTTATATCTTCTCTACTTCGACCATCATCAGTTATTTTGCTCCCAAAATAGCAAAACACCTTTTCTACTTTAAGTGTCTCATTTCCCAATCTAATTCCCTCAGCATCACCTGACTTAATTCGACTACATCCCATTATGCTCGTTTTGCTTTTGTTGATGTTCATCTTTTATCCTCCTTTCAAGACACTGTCCATTCCGTTCGACTGCTCTTCCAAGTCCTTTGCTGTCTCTGACAGAATTACAATGTCATCGGCGAACCTCAAAGTGTTTATTTCTTCTCCATGGATTTTAATACCTACTCCGAATATTCCTTTTGTTTCCCTTACTGCTTGCTCAAAATACAGATTGAATAACATAGGGGAGAGGCTACAACCCTGTCTCACTCCCTTCCCAACCACTGCTTCCCTTTCATACCCCTCGACTCTTATAACTGCCATCTGGTTTCTGTACAAATCGTAAATAGCCTTTCGCTCCCTGTATTTTATCCCTGCCACCTTTCGAATTTGAAAGAGAGTATTCCAGTCAACATTGTCAAAAGCTTTCTCTAAGTCTACAAATGCTAGGAACGTAGGTTTGCCTTTCCTTAATCTTTCTTCTAAGATAAGTCGTAAGGTCAGTATTGCCTCACCTGTTCCAACATTTCTACGGAATCCAAACTGATCTTCCCCGAGGTCAGCTTCTACCAGTTTTTCCATTCGTCAGTAAAGAATTCGTGTTAGTATTTTGCAGCTGTGACTAATTAAACTGATAGTTCGGTAATTTTCACATCTGTCAATATCTGCTTTCTTTGGGATTGGAATTATTATATTCTTCTTGGAGTCTGAGGGTATTTCCCCTGTCTCATACATCTTGCCCACCAGATGGTAGAGTTTTGTTAGACCTGGCTCTCCCAAGCCCGTCAGTAGTTCTAATCGTATGTTGTCTACTCCCGGGGCCTTTCAGTGCTCTGTCAAACTCTTCACGCAGTATCATATCTCCTATTTCATCTTCATCTACATCCTCTTCCGTTTCCATTATTTGTCTTCAAGTACATCACCCTTGTATAGACCCTCTATACACTCCTTTACCCTTTCTGCTTTCCCTTCTTTGCTTAGAACTGGGTTTCCATCTGAGCTCTTGATATTCATACAAGTGGTTCTCTTCTCTGCAAAAGTCTCTTTAATTTTCCTGTATGCAGTATCTATCTTACCCCTAGTGATATACGCCTCTACATCCTTACATTTGTCTTCTAGCCACCCCTGCTTAGCCATTTTGCACTTCCTGTCGTTCTCATTTTTGAGACGTTTGCATTCCTTTTTGCCTGCTTCATTTACTGCATTTTTGTATTTTCTCCTTTCGTCAATTAAATTCAATATTTCTTCTGTTACCTAAAAATTTCTATTAGCCCTCGTCTTTTTACCTACTTGATCCTCTGCTGCCTTCACTAATTCATCCCTCCAAGCTACCCATTCTTCTTCTACTGTATTTCTTTCCCCCATTTCTGTCAATTGTTCCCTTACACTCTCCCTGAAGCTCTGTACATTCTCTGGTTTAGTCAGTTTATCCAGGTCCCATCTCCTTAAATTCCCATCTTTTTGCAGTTTCTTCAGTTTTAATCTACAGTTCATAACCAATAGAGTGTGGTCAGAGTCCACATGTGCCCCTGGAAATGTCTTACAATTTAAAACCTGGTTCCTAAATCTCTTTCTTACCATTATACAATCTATCTGATACCTTCTAGTGTCTCCAGGCTTCTTCCATGTATACAACCTTCTTTTATGATTCTTGAACCAAGTGTTAGCTATGATTAAGTTATGCTCTGTGCAAAATTCTACCAGACGGCTTCCTCTTTCATTTCTTACCCCTAATCCATATTCATCTACTATGTTTCCATCTCTCCCTTTTCCTACTCTCGAATTCCAGTCACCCATGAATATTAAATTTTCGTCTTCCTTCACTACCTGAATAATTTCTTTTATCACATCATACATTTCATCAATTTCTTCATCATCTGCAGAGCTAGTTGGCCTGTAAACTTCTACTACTGTCGTAGGCGTGGGCTTCGTGTCTATCTTGGCCACAATAATGCGTTCACTATGCTGTTTGTAGTAGCTCCTATTTTATTATTCGTTATTAAACCTACTCCTGCATTACCCCTATTTGATTTTGTATTTATAACCGTGTATTCACCTGACCAAAAGTCTTGTTGCTCCTGCCACCGAACTTCACTAATTCCCACTGTATCTAACTTTAACCTATCCATTTCCTTTTTTAAATTTTCTTACCCACCTGTCCGGTTAAGGGATCTTATATTCCATACTCCGATCTGTAGAACACCAGTTGAAAACTGGTGTTCTTTTTTTTCTGTTGTTATAGTACAGGTACAGAAATATAGAATTTAGTTTTTAACTAGTAGAAGTTTATTATTATACCACGTCTCAAATCTTTTAAATTTTGTAGCTCCAGAGGAAAGCAGCGCTTGGCACAATGACCATGCGCCCCCTACTAACGCATATTCGAAAGGCTTTCTCCGTTTTTTGGTACCTGGATCAAGTCTACGGAAATTCAAGAGAGTACTGAGACACAACAGCACCGAAAACGTGGAAAAATGGCATTTACAACTTTTTCCATTTACACTCTTCAACTGGTCACTGACGCCACTGACCCACTCGCGACGTGGTTAGTGGCTGATTCACACGCAAGCATGTGACTTGTACCTAACGAGTAGTCGCTTATGGCCATAAAGTTGCTCGTGCAGAACGGACTTCAAATAGAATCCTGAGAAGTGACTGTGCCAGAACGGACGGCGGCCTGCTATCGCGGTATCGCGTCCGTCGATTGATCCCGCTGGGCTTAGCAGTCCTGGTGAACGTGACTGGAGCGGGTGCACGCAGCTGGCAGAAACCGGTCCGTCGGCGGCGCGCCGGAGTTCCGCTCCCGCGGGTGTGTCGCCGTGTAGACCAGACCCCCCGTTACGTCAGCCGAGGTGTCTGCCCGAGCCGCGGCGTACGTGCCGCGCGGCGCGCAGCCGCACTGGCCTGTGCACGGCATACAGCTGCACCGCTGGGTGCAGCGTCAGCCTCGGTGCCCGACCGAACGTGCGATCGTTCGCCGGAAACCTGGCCGTAGCGCGGGCGACACTTGACGCCTCTTACGCTCCACTAGCGCGAGACACATTCTAGTCTCACAAGGGGACCGCGCCTGCACCTTATCACCGATCTGGTCCAAACTGAAAGCCGGGCAGGGCGAGGCACGAGCCATATATGCTAGGGTAGTCTCAGGCAGCCCTTAGCGAAGATGAAACAGTACAGAACGGTAATCTTAGGGTCGTGGGGTCGTGTCCCTACATGCGGACTTTCTTTTTAATTTTTAGCTACTTACACTGCATATAAACCGAAATATGAACAAAGTAACCGACTAGTATATAGCACAGTGTCCTGTAACTCTTTCTGGAACGTTGTTGTCAACAGTCTATGTATACCTGCAAGAGAGTACTGGCTCTTTTGCCTCAATGATTCAAAAAACGGTGGACGCAAACACGTCAAAATATAGGAGTGTCGTCATTACTTCGTCAAAATCTGGGAAACTTACAAAGCCTTATAAAAAATTAAAAGAACTTATCTATGTGATAAAGTTCTAGCCGGCCACTGTGGTCAAGCGGTTCTAGGTGCTTCAGTCCGGTACCGCGCTGGTGCTACGGTCGCAGGTTCGAATCCTGCCTCGGGCATGGATGTGTGTGCTGTCCCTAGGTTAGTTAGGTTTAAGCACTTCTAAGTCTAGGGAACTGATGACCTCAGATGTCAAATCCCATAGTGCTTAGAGCCATTTGAATCATTTTTGATAAAGCCCTACGTGAAGGAGAACAAATTTCTTCTGTTAATTGTCCCGTGGGAAGGACAAACAAATCCACAAATATACGGCGACACTTTTCAAGGTGAAGGGTATCCATCGTCCAGAATTAAAGTGATTACCCTCAAATGCATCTGCTAGTACAACCTGCGATCTATATTTTTATCGTCAGGTAAAAATTGGCTAAAAACTATTCATATCTCATAGAGAAGGAATAGGAAATCACATTTAGAGAACAATGCATCAAAATACGTTCAACTGTACGTCACTAGTTACCTTCACCAACTAGCGACGTCTCACTGCAATCCACAACGGCGAATGGGAGGCGCTCCTGCAGACACGCTCTCTCTATCAGTAACGCAGCAACATCGCACGGAAGTCGATATAGAGCTGAGCATGGAGTCGCTCCGCCCATTTCTTGACCTGCCATAAAGCAGTCAACACCATCGTAATTAGCGCGCCAGTGCTACTCAGATGGAGCTGTACCTTTTTTAAGTGTTGAACTCGCGTTTCAAGAGAAGAGTTTGTAATTTTGCGCATCAAGTGATGCTTTACAGTTCACAGGCAGTTGTAAATATTTGACAGTCACCTATGGCAATGAATTGCATGGAGTTAAATAAATCTTTTTATAATTCTTGTAATAAAGTGAACTAATGTTTCGTGCGTTACAGTTATGATTATCCATCTCCCAGAGCAATCTAAGAACCCACAGTTATGACTAGACGATTGTAGTTTCGTCAGTTCATAACATCAGTAGTGTATTTATGGTGTCAATTTAAGACCATCTTGTAGAGGTCAGTTCAGGGAACGTGGTATACTAATTACTGCTTCTCAGAAAGTTTTGCCTCAATGAAGTTTTGCCTCTTTCTTTCAAACCAATAGCTCATTTCAATAGTAGGATCGACAAGGGTCTTTTTTCTAAATTATTGATGATTTTCTTAGCAGAATAATTGATGCACTTATCATGAATAAGAATGAATATCACATGACATGAATACTACGCAGCATCTGACTCTGACGTAGCTTCAGTGCAGTAATGCTATCTGCGTGACTCAGCCTCGTAAATTGTTTTTGCATTGATGGTGCTTGGCTACAGAGTACAGGAATTATGGGGCTCACTTTTAAAAATGTTGTGCCAAGTTTAGTTAACATATAAATGAAAAATATAATGTTCCTTTTCCCATGTCGTTGAGCGCCACTTGACCTAGGATTTGTAGAAATACTGTTAGCATATCACTACCTTTTTTTAAATAGATTTTTTTCCTTTAGATATGTTCCGCATCCGCCAGGATCTCCTCATCACAAGTCTACGGAAAGCACAGTGTATATAGCCTAGTAAAGAGCACACATCTCGGTAGGATAGTGGTTGCCAAGACAAGAACGAGGAGTGGTCACAGCGTTTTAAAAATCGCACAGCAAAAAGTAAAGTTACGCAGTTATTTTTTGCCAGTTTTCGGGTACATGTTTACAGCCACGCTACACACTGAAAACCGTTCGACGTATTTCCGTATCCAGCTGCTAGTAGAGGCAAACCACACTGGCGCAGCCAATCTCGATTTCATCACTGGGTATGCCATTTCGTTTTTTCTCCACTAGCGACGTGTTACGACATTATGGTGAACGGTTGTTAATGCGTACCGTAGCTGCGCACTTGTACCTGCGGACAAACAGAAAATAATTGCGTAAATTTTTCTGAGGTGATAAAATGACTACCCCCTCTTATATTTCTTTTTTTTATCGAGAAGTTAATGCGCTGGTGATCATTGTATGATATACACTAGGAATAACATTGGTTATGCTGAAGTCTCATATTACTTTGTATCAGTCTCTTTGGAAAACATTTGTGATTTTCACTTGACTCAGACAGATATGAACTTTGTATGTGATCTACAGTTTACACGATTAACGCCTTTTCAATGGCGCATGCAAGTGAACTTCCAATATCAGACCAGGCACTTCCTTCGCGTTAAGGCAACTTAAAGAGAGGGACAGAGAGAGAGAGAGAGAGAGACAGTGATGTGCCACTGATCTCATTTGCACTAAGATTGCAGTACACTGGAGGTGCTTATGCACTTCCACCACCCTGAGTGAAATGCATAAGTTCTAATTAATGTTCACCAACCTTCAGTCTTTCGTAGTTGTCGTCCCATGCGCAGAAAACAGCACGTAGATCGTGAATCCGTTATCTTGAGGCTGCATCAAACTCTTAGCGAGAAACTAATTTTATATAAATAATTAAATTTCCAGTTAGTTTGTTTATATGGAATGACACTCGTTTTTTATTAGCAGAATATTAGAAACTGCACAGTTGTATTCCACTTTACGAATCAGAACTAACTGCCATTCTTTACACTTTCATAAAAAATAAACAAAACAGTGAACCGTGTATTTGCGTAATTACTAACAAATTGTTCTCAAATACGCATACAAATAACCAGAGATAGCTAGTTAAGTTCTTAAGGACACCCACCAATGCAGACAACATGTCTGTCCTCCGAGATTGCCGAACCAGCTCTGATCTTACAGCCGAACCAATTCCACCGCTATCCAAGTTAGGTGCGATCCGAAGATCTCCTAAGTGCTTCGTCTGCCTTTTCGTTTAGTGGTTGTTTATTATTCTGCTGGTAATTAACACTTCTTAAATAATGGAACGATAGCCTGCTATTTAGAGATGCTCTTATACGAAATGCAAGTAAATTCACTGTTAGTTTTCCTAATACTAATAGCAGAAGTTTATCATTTTGGCGCGCTACTTCCAAACGCAGCAGCCAATAACGGAAGAGGTGCACAATTTAGGCTGTCTAACGATACGTATACCGCATTCACTATCTGTCGTCGGTACCTCACACCACATTACGTCATCTGCCCACTATTTCCTTCTCAACTGGTGTAAGGAGAGCTCCTAGTAGCTGAATATGATGGCTGCAAAGCCAGAAATATTACAGCGTCGAGTTGATAACTAGCTCAGTATACCAACCAAGAAGACACGTCATTACCAGTTCCTTACAATTTTCGGTTCTCTCGTCGCTGGCAATGTTACACGAGCTTCACGCAGCACGCACCAGACATTCCCGGAATCGTCACCGAAGTCTGGTTCCCGGAAGGCTGACGGGAGGTGTCTCCGCGGCGTCCGAGCTTACGCAAGCTGCCTGTGTTCGGGGCAATGCGATGCGTCTTGCTGCCGCCTCCAGCGACACTAAAGCCCACATGCAGTGCGGAAGCGCGCAACATTGCGTCATGGCATCCTTCTATATGATTTCTTGCGGAGATAACACTGCAAGTCAAGGCCACCATGCGTATTCGTCGTGCGTCACCTCCAGACATTTAAACGAACACTTTTAAAACGAATCTATCTTCTACTAAATGTATGAGTCTTCCTATGGACTAATATAATCTTATTCACACGAGCTGGAAACTTATCTACAACGGAGTTTGTCTTGTTGAGGTTAAAGGCAATAAAAATGTAACACAATTTCAGCTAGGGAAGGATGAAGGGTGTACCGGGTGAATCTGAAATCCACCGACGAAGTTTCAGAAACTGTTCAGTGATATTTTTTGTTTATTTTGGAATATGGTCTCCAGTCGCTCGTTGCCGAGTAATAATGTAATTATGATTTATTTGATTTGTTATCCTAATTACCTTTGTTTCTGTGAAAATACCTCCACATTAGTGAAAAAGCCTGAAATATACAATCACCAAAACGTGAAACACAAAGTACACAGTAATGCAATAACCCTCAGGGAGATGCAAAATCCTGTTGTGCGGTTGCTGTCACTGTGGTAACAGCTCAGCGTAATGTCCTTGTGTGCCGTTATTCCATTGTATTTAGTGAGTCCACATAGATGAACTTCAACAGGTGGAAGCCAACCTCGGAGAAGATCAGATTGGATTCCGGAGGAATGTAGGAACACGTGAAGCAATTCTGACCCTGCTACTTCCCTTAGAAGATAGATTAAGGAAAGGAAAACCTACATTTACAGCATTTGTAGACATAGAGAAAGCTTTTGACGACGTTGACTGGAATACTCTCTTTGAAATTAAGAAGGTAGCTGGGATAAATACAGGGAGCGAAACGTTATTTACAAATTGTACAAAAACCAGGCACCGGTTATAACAGTCGAGGGGCTTGAAAGGGAAGCAATGCTAGAGAAGGGAGTGAGACAAAATTGTAACCTATCACCGATGTTATTTAATCCGTACATTGAACAAGAAATAGAGGAAACCAAAAAAAGTTTTTGGAGTGTTAATTGAAGTCCAGTGAAAAGAAATAAAAACTTTGATGTTTGCCAGTGACACTGTAATTCTGTCGGAGACAGCAAAGGACTTGGAAGAGCAGTTGAACGGAACAGACAGTGTGTTGAAAGGAGAATAGAAGATGAACATCAACAAAAGCAAAACAGGGGTATCGGTACGTAGTGGAATTAAATCAGGTGATATTAAGAGAATTAGATTAGGAAACGGGAGACTTAAAGTAGTAGATGAGTTTTGCTATTTGGGCAGCAAAGTAACTGACGATGGCCGAAGTAGAGAAGATATAAAATGTAGACTGGCAATGGCAAAAAAGTGTTTTTGAAGGAGAGAAATTTGTTAATATCGAATATAGGTTAGGAGTCAAGAAGTCTTTTCTGAAAGTATTTGTATGGAGCTCAGAAATGTATGGAAGAGATACATTGACGATAAACAGATTAGGCAAGAAGATAATAGAAGATTTTGAAATGTGGTGCTACATCAGAATGCTGAAGGTTAGTTGCGTAGACCACGTAGCTAACGAGGAGGAACCGAATAGAACTGGGGAGAAAAGAAACTTGTGGCACAACCTGACTGGAAGGAAGGATCGGTTGTACGACACATTGTGAGAGTACAAGGGATCACTAATCTAGTACTGGAGGGAAGTTTGGGGGGGGGGGGGGAGGGTAAATATTGTAGAGGGAGACCGAGAGATGAATACAGTAAGCAGATCCAGAAGGATGTAGGTTGCAGCAGTTATTCAGAGATGAAGAAGCTTGTACAGTTGTACAGGATAGAATAGCGTGGAGAGCTTCATCAAATCAGTCTTCGGACTGAACACCACAACAGCAACAACACATGATGAATGGCATATCGGCCCTCTGTACATCAGTAAACCTACTATTACTGCTGGGTGTCACTGATAACTCTGTCGCAAAACTAAACCTCAGACAGAACTGATCAATAGTGAACACAAATTTGACGGCGAAGAGGAAAGTGGGCATTACTATTGTCAACAACAAGTACGTTGAATGAGCGTAATAAATTTGTTTCCTAGCAAGATGTACAGAGTATACCGTCGACATTTGCACTATTGATCAGGTATTTTCATTTCAATACAGATACAAAGATAAATAGTGGTAAGAAATCGAAGGAAATATAATTGTTCTGTAACGAGTTAGCGGAGGCTGTAGCTTCCTTAAACCAAAATACTCAGAAAATATCCCTGAAGAAAGTAAGAAATGCCGTCGGTAGAATCTGGCTTTGTCCTATATATGTTAACAACAAACAAGAGATATTTTCATACCTAATCCGTTCACCAACAGTTTGACATTCTGATGAGTTATATCATCTCTACGATAACTTACATAAGTTGATAAGTGACAGAAAATTCCACAAGATCATAGTGGGGGATTATTAAACGAAAGTGGGATAAAATCAAAATTACAATTTCTCACACAAAAAATTTGGATATTGTAACGGTACTGGATGGGTATGCTCTGACATTTAGCAATCTCTTCTCAATCGACACTTCCTATAATGATGGATAAAGCATTTTCTGGCTTTGAACTGTAGTGTTCAAAGGCAAGAGTTACGAGCCGTGTAAGCTATGTTCCCTCACTTCCTTTCTTCCCAACACAGATTATCGCTAAACGCCCGCACTATCAGTCCCGCAATAATGCGTCTGAAGTAGTATTCTAATTAGTGATTCCAGTTGTAAGGTCTTAAAGATTGTTAGTATGTGATAAATATATCGTGGCCTTTCTCCTGCATTAAACAGACTATTGACTGTTACAACAGCGCTTGCCGTAATGATGGCTATAACTAGTCCTTCATGCCAACTTACGGAATCAGCACATCCCACATAATGACATTACTAGATAACGAATTGTGAACAAATATTTATATCCCTGACTCTGAGTATAAACTGAACACAACCGCGTTAAGAACCTTGAAAAACATACGCTTTAACATAAGCTAATATACAAAATGTTCACTAAATTTTAAAGTTACCGATTTACTTGCTTGTTCATGTTTCCGCAAAACTAGATAGATTTACTCTGTCTTTTGTTCCTTATTTTCTCTACAAGCAAGCAAAGATATATTATACATCATAGTCAGCAATATACTATTTATGTTTCTTTTTATATTTTAGTAAAGTGACTTGTTCAGTAATATCTCTTCGATAATCTTTATCTGAATGGCATCTAATACATCACGTATACTTATCTATCGTTATTGGAATTGTTCTGATACCATCCTATCGATATTTTTTCGTTAATGTAATTACAATTATTTTTAAGCAAAACCAATTACTCAACAGTAGAGTTCAAAACTTCCTCAGCAGTACTGTTTTTCCTGTTATTTCGAACCTATTCTCACTATAAAATTAATAATATTTCTTTCTTATTAACTGCTGTTGACGCTATTACTCGCGTGCTTCAGGTTGGATCCCTGAAAGTTATCTAATACGAGTGCGTTACCGTGTCGTATCGTTATAGTTTTTGCACTGCCTAACAGCGTTGGTTTATCTGCTATTTCGGCGTTGGTGTCTTAGTAGTTATTACCCCAGGATAGCTGGGAAGCTTTTGGTGTGCGTAGTCCTCCCGTGCCGGGCCCCCGGCCATGTCAGGCGGACCCGAGTCCACTATGGAGAGGCTCGCGGAGCAGCCCTCGCGACTCTCCGACTCTTGTACCGCCGCCCTTCGGGGAGAACCGCGTCGGATACGCCGCTCGTCCCGGCCTCCCGTCGCGCACAATGCTCCGCCCACTTCACAACGGGCGAAGGATCGCTTGAATCGCGCCAACCGCCACAAATCGCCGGTTGACACCACCGGCACTGAAACCGATCATCATGAAAACTGTCCACCGTCGCGTGTCAGGGTCCGTTCATCCGCGTCGTCGTCGTCGTCCGACGATTCACCTGACCGCCTAGTAATTGACCTCTCTCGTAGTGAGGCGGCGAACACATCGGCTCTGTCTGACCACCACCCGGCTGTACCTGCTCCTCTTTCTACGCCGTCCCGCCACCGTGGCGAGTCTTCCGGACACCCTGACCCAGTCGGAAAGTCCTCTGGCCGTCGCTCCAGACGCCCCTCCGCCCACGCGGGCTGTGGTGGCAGCGGATCGTGTTCCGATACCCCCCTGCCGGGGGACGCCGCACCGGATGGTCCTGTGGATGAGGAAATGGCTCATGCTCCCGACCCCCCTTCTCAAGAGATCCCGTCAAGCGCTCTGTAGAAAGAGAAGATACCCCCCATCGTGGTATATAATGTCACTAATTATACGAAACTGAACACTGAGCTCCAGCGGCTCATTGTCGGCCAATTGAGAGCTGTTTACCAAAAAGATCATGTGAAATACCTGCTTGGCAGTAGGGACGACTATCTTACCATTTTCGATTTCGTAAAATCAAAGGCGATGCCTTACTTTACCCACCAGACGTCGGGTAATCGCCGCACCAAAATCGTCATCAAGGACTTGCCACCAGAGGTTACGGCAGAGGAGGTCAAGGAGGAACTGCTTCGACTCGATTTCGAAGATCCTTTGGTCCACCAGTATAGCAAGAGGAATCCTGAGACCAGGGCATTGATCCCCTGCCCTACCCACGTCGTCTCCCTTTCCCGGACGGAGGACATAGAGCGGATTTACCAAATCCGGTATCTTCTGTACACGAAAGTCCGGATTGAATCGTACGAGGGCCGCAACGGGCCAGCCATCTGTCGCAAATGCCAACGTTTACGACATACTGGGAATTACTACTCCCTGCCGTTGCGGTGTGTTAAGTGTGCTGGCCCACATTTAGTGGAGAACTGCACACTCCCTGCTTTGGAGAAACCTCCCTGTGCCAGATGTTTGGGAACGACGCACGATCCACACCACATGGCATCCTGGAGGTGGTGCCCTGTTTACCAGAAGGCACTGAAGTCTTCTCGCCCTCCCAAAAAGAAACCGAGAACAAATCGACCTCCCACACCGCTACGGGACATGACCGACTATCCTGTTTTGCGGGGTCAGCCTGGTGCACTGTCCTCAGCAGCCACTCTGGTACCAGCCACTCAGGCACCAGATGGTTCGGTGGATCCTGTGCCCCTTCCTGCCCAGATTCCTACGACATCCTTTGCTGCTGCAGCCCGGTCTCCTCCTCATTGTCCGTCTTCTGTGACGGCTCCCACTTCTCACCAACTACAGGAGCCAGCTGCAGCTCCCTCCAGTCCATCTGTGGCTCTATCTCAGCCCTCTGCCCCTATCCCCACTCTGCCTACTACTACACCTGGACCTGCGCGCCGTAGGGGCAAGCAGACCACCCGGGACCCTCCCCCAGTGGTGGAGACTGATGTTTCATTTCGGGCAGACATGCGCGAAATCCTCCAGGTCATATCCTTTTTCACGAAATCCCACATCCGGGCTGTTATTCGTGACACTGCACAAAAAATCCGTCAGTCGGAGGACGGGCTCTCCAAGGTCATCGCCCTAGTGGAAGGGCTTAGTCAAATATTGTTGTGATGGCGAATGGACCTCCACACCACCACCAGCCCCCTCGGGATCTTGTCACTTGCATTTTTAATGCCAATGGCATAAAACGTATGAAGACGGAATTGAACACCTTCCTCCATGACTATCGAGTGGATGTTTTACTGGTCACAGAAACACACCTCAAACCGGCAGACGATTTCCGCCTTCGCAACATGGTGTGTTACCGCTCTGACCGCCACGACCGCCGTGGCGGAGGCACAGCTGTATTCCTCAACAAAGCTCTTGTCCATACCCAAGAGACTCTCCAGCCAATGGAACACATAGAGGTCACAGCGGTTACCATCTCCACACGCCTTGGTGCCATTACCTTTGCAGCAGCGTATTTGAGCCCAAACAAGCCACTGCTGGAAGCAGACCTCCGCACATTGTCATCCTTCGACAGGCTCATCATTGGGGCAGATCTCAATGCCAAGCACCCAGCTTGGCATTCTCGTGTGTCTAACCCCAAAGGCCGGCTCCTCCTTGACCTGGAGGATACTTTATCACTATCAGTCTATGGCCCCCACGAACCTACCCATATCCCAGTCCGTACTAACTGCCAGCCAGACGTTCTGGATGTGGCCATCTTCAAAAACATCACCGCTCAGTTTTCACTGGAAGTTCTCCACGAACTGGCCTCTGACCATGAGCCAGTACTCTTGCACCTCACCAATGCTGCCCTTTCATTTGATGTTCGTTTCACTGCGACACTCACCAATTGGGACAAGTTTGCCAGGGTACTTAATAACACCACTCGACACGACCTCAATTTGACAACACCGGCCAATATAGTCCGTGCTGTGGATTACCTTACCGCCAAAATACAGAAAGCGGTGAAACTCTCCACCTCCACTGCACCTCGAAATTTAACACCCCTGGACGACTTGCCCCCTCTGTTACGAGAGCTGAAGGTGCAAAAGAACCGCTACCGCCGGAGGTGGAAACTGTTTCGTGACCCTCAGGACAAACGCCAAATGAGACGCCTCCAACGCGAATTCAGCCACCGGCTCGCCGAATGGAGGTCTGAACAGTGGGAGGACAGGATGTCCACTTTCCTATTCCACCAAAAAAGTGACTGGGCTGTCATTCGCACCCTGCGGCGTTCTAAGCCAACGACTGCCCATCCTATTCGCACAGCAGCGGGCTTGTCTTATGATACCCTGCAAATTGTGGAAACGCTGGCAGATGCGTTCGAGGCCCAAAACCGCCCTCTGGGCCAGGATCTTTCTCCGAACGAACTACAGGAAGAACATGAAGTCCTGACAGCTGTTGCTGCTTTCCGCAACCGCCCACCCCAGTCTGCTCCCCTTCTTACGTCCATGGCAGAAATTCAGCGCATCCTTCGACGGAAACGTGGCCGGTCGGCCCCTGGATTGGACGGAATTTTAAATGAACATCTTTGCCACCTTCCCCGCACACCACTCATCTTGTTCAACAAGATTTTAAACTGTTGTCTCACATCTGGCCTTTTCCCCCCTCAGTGGAAACAAGCCAAGCTGATTGCGATCCCCAAGAGGTTCAAGGACCCTACAGTCCCCACCAACAACAGGCCCATGAGCCTCCTAAACACTATGGCGAAGGTCCTTGAATCTGTGATCCTTCACCGACTTTCCCAACCTCTTGCGGCAGCTGGGACGATCCGTCCTGAACAGTTTGGATTCACTTCGCACCTCTCTGCTGAACTTCAGGTCCTACGGATCACTGAACACATCAGCAAAGGCTTCAACACCGCCAAGTCGACAGCTGCCGTTTTTCTGGACTTGCAAAACGCCTACGACAAGATCTGGCAAGACAACCTCTTACACAAGATGCTGACACAGACCCCTATACCGGATATTTATGTCAAGATCGTGGATGACTTCCTCCGTGGCAGGACTTTCCTAGTGGCTCAACGGGGAATGCGTTCTGGCATTCGCCAATTGTCGGCAGGCACTCCGCAAGGGTCGGTGCTATCTCCCATCCTTTTTAATATCTATGTGAATGATATGCCGGTTATCCCCGAGTGCCACCTTGCACAATACGCTGACGACACAGCACTATACACCACTGGCCGCATTACTGACGCCGTCGTCGCCCGCCTCCAGCGACAGGTGGACACCACTATCACCTGGTGCCGGACAAACAAAATAGTTCTCAACGTCGCCAAAACTACGGCAGTTTACTTCACGAAACGGCGCCCAGTCCTCCGCCGCAATATCTCGATTGCAGGTGTGCAGGTGCCCTGGTCCCCAACAACCACCTATCTCGGGGTCCAGATGGACCACAAGTTGCTCTTCCACTGTCATGCGGAGTATGTCACCAACAAGGGGCAAAAGCTAACCAGGGCTTTGTACCCGTTCTTTCGCAGTAGGGAACTTAACCTGCATACCAAGCTCCGCATTTACCGAACAGTTATCCTGCCTGCCCTCACGTATGGATCTGCTGCATGGGCCACGATTAGTGTCACCAGGATGCGGACTTTGCAGCGCCTGCAGAACAAGGTGCTCAGGTGGAGCCTGCACGCTCCGCCACTCACGAGAATTGTCACACTCCACGAGGAAGCGGATATCGTCCCCCTAAAGACGACCATACACAACAACGCGCGGCGGCTCTATGAGAAAGTGGATGCCTTGCGGGACACTGTCCATGGGTTACGCCACGTTGGGACCACACTTCCACGCCGCTGGCATCGACATCCGGTTCCCCTAACCATCCTAGAGGAATCGGATTCCGACCATGGCTAACGATAGGTCTGGCACGCCCACCACGGACGCATCCTTTGGCGGGACTAGCCCATTCTACGTCCAATACTTTCCAATGATACCTGCCCACGTTAGGCTAAATTTTTCTGCCTGACTCATGTAATACTGTCACCGTCAGAGGGTGGTACGGGACTACAAGTCCCACCGCCACACCTTCAAAGTGAATTTCAGTGACGCAGTCACTGCCCTGTGGATACATTTATTGCCTCACCAACACAGTTAAACCGCAATAGACCGGTGATGCTGTATTGTAACTTATATATAAAAAAAAAAAAAAAAAAAGAAACTATTACTCGCATACATTTAATTGTTTTCCTTTTATTATTTCTTTGCACTGTTTGCAGGGATATCATGAAATCGTTTCTTAAATATTTTACGGGTAAAATTAGGAGATCGGGAACCTGGGATTTTATTTTTTATAAATAACACGTCCTTCATATCTTAAAGTCGCAATACAATTATTTCGCGTGCATGAGTGTCCGTGTGCCCCACCCCTAAGAAACTAATCAGATTCTATAAACCACAAAAAAGTCGCTACCACCCTTTGACCCTACATTTAATATTAATAAGCAAAATTTTAACCTCATCAGGCGTTGGCACCTGATATTTATACCGCGAATTGTTCAAGATTTCGGACACTCGCCACAGATTTTGTACTTTTAAGTAGTTAATGGCACTGTTTTTGGCTAGTCTTAATGGTCCCTCTAATATTTCAAACAATGCAATAAAATCAGGTTAGCACTATTTGTGGCTCGTTCCTTTACTATTTCGAACAATTTAATAAAATCAGGTTAGCACTGTTTGTGGCTCGTTCCTTTACTATTTCGAACAATGTAATAAAATCAGGTTAAAATATTTACAGAATTCGGGCCAGTTATGCTGTACTATGAACCTGTAATTCGTCATCGTAAAGAATTGTGCAAGCCTTTACTATAATACGCAAATGAGTCGTCACTACGGACTCACAGCAATTCCCATACGACCAATCCCACAATTCAACCAGACGCCATTCTTCACCATGAGTGGGTCCTGGGCCACATCACTATCCCAAAATATCGGAACACTAAATCGGACTCCACACAGATTAAACATTTACACCAGTCCAAAACCACAAAAATAACACTTAATTCGTTAACGTACAGCCAATTCACTACGAAATGCCAAATGATTCAGTTATTTGTCTGTGCCCTCTAATCATCAATGAGCTGTGTAAGATCTCAACTACGGTTGAATGCCGATTTAAAATCGAAACTGCACAACATACTGTATATTGAAGTCCTAGTCGTTCCCTACACATCCTGCCAAAATGAATCATTTCGGAGGGGATATGTTCGTACAGTCCCCTTGTTAGTGGTGAAGACGGTGTGGCCCTCTGGCACCTGACCTAACGCCTTGTGAATTTTTCCTTTGGGATTACGTTAAGGACCTTGTTTGCGCACCCTACTGCTAAGAACACTGGGCAAGCTTAGAGAACACATCAATACCGCTGCCATGACCATTGGCAATAAGCTGCTACGTAAGATATGGAACGAACTCAACTACCGCTTGAGCATTTGTCGTGTGTCATGAGACCGAGGAACGTTTGTAGAGTGCAAAATGCAAGCTCGATGAGCAAAGGGCCTGTTCATGCATTGTACGTGTAATAGTTCGGAAAATATAGAGCCCTGAAAGCGAATGTATCATTTATAGTAGCACTGTACAATGCTGGTGCAGGTAGAAATGTTTTGGAGCATACCGATCAACGCACATTTTTAAACATAGGGCTCCGTAGCAGACGACTTTTACATGTTCCCACGTTGATCCAGTGACATCGTCAGTTACGAATGCACGGGCTCCAGATCATCGAGATTGGACCGAGGATCAATGGAAACGTGTCGTCGGGTCGAAATACGTTTCTTGTTATACGAGGTCGATGACCGTGTCCCGTTACTCCGTCATCCAGACAAACGGCTGTTCAAAACATGAACCGCATCATGGACACAGGCTGGTAGGGAGAGTATTATACTTTGTGGGACATTCACCTGGGATTCCATGGGGCCTATGGTAGTAATCGAGGACTCAGTAATAGCTGTGGACAACGTGAACATTATTGCGAAACACTGCATCCCTTCATGTTTGATGTTTTCTCCGATGGAGACGGCATCTTCCAACAGGAAGTGTCACAGCCCAGAATCATGCTGCAGTGAGTTGAAGAGCATGATAGTGAACTCATGTTGACGTCTTGCCCACAAAATTCACCTGATCTGAGCTCGATGGATCACGTCTGGGACACAATCGTGCACCAGCTCCTGCCTCCCCCCCCCCCCCCCTCGCTCCCAAATCGCCGGCTAGTAATACACGGGAACTGCATGACCTGTGCTAGATATACTTCTGGAAACCTATTAAGAACATGTCGATTCCACGTCACGTAAAACTGCTGTTGTATTGCGTTCCTATGGTGGGCCAACACGCTATTGAGAAACTGGTCGTGTTGTTTTGGATTGTCAGTGTTTTGGCCTGCTGCTAAGGAGGGATTCGATGTGCCAGTTGGAGAATAAGTGGTTAAAGGTAAAATGCCAAAACCGCCATCATGGAATCCTTTCAGGTTCAAAAATGGTTCAAATGGCTCTAAGCACTATGAGACTTAACATCTGAGGTCATCAGTCTCCTAGAACTTAGAACTACTTAAACCTAACTAACCTAAGGAGATCACACACATCCATGCCCCAGGCAGGATTCGAACCTGCGACCGTAGCGGTCGCGCGGTTCCGGACTGAAGCGCCTACAACCGCGCGGCCACACCGGCCGGCGAATCCTTTCAGGTACTCCGATATAAACAAGTGACTAACACCAATGACATGTAGTCACCTCCTCTACCAGATGGATCCACCACTTCGCGGTTCTTGTTTTCGTGTTGTCATCTTTTAACTAACTGTGGTTCCTGCCCTGACAACAGGAAAGCCTTTGGTCTAATTGGAAGGTTGTACTCTCTTTTAAGAAATATACGTGGAATGTGAGAAAAGTAATGAGACTGGCAACGCTGCGAGCGATCTGGCAACGTCATGTTGTCCTACTTGTATAGACCGATGTGCTCATCCCCTCGAGATGCGGAGTTCGAGTTTCAGCTCCGTACAGCTATCACGGGATTTTTTAGAGCGTCGTCAGTGAAGTTGTGTTTTTTTGAAAACGTAGAACGTGTTCATGCTCTTGTGAGACCAAACCGATGTTTAACAATGAAGGTGGTGGGCGACCTGTTAAAGACATTCACTGTGCATCAAATTTTGATCGAAGTTTTGTGAATGCAAAAGGTTTGTGCCAAAATTGTACCGAAAAACCTCACAAATGATCAGAAGGACAATCGAAGAAACGAGTGCATTGATCTTGAGAGAACTGCCAGTGACCACGAACGGTTCAGTCGTGTAATCACAGGTGATGAATCCTGGATTTTCGAGTACCAGCCCGAAACAAAGGGGCAAAGTGAGAAATGGCACACTGAGACATCTCCTGGATCGAAAAAAGCTCGAAAGAGCAAATCAAAGATATGCTTTTTTGACAGTAGGGGTATCTGCATAAAGATCAGGACAAACTTCAACCAAATGTATAACGAAGGTGTCCTTGAAAGGTTAAGGAGCAGGGTGAATCGAGTGAGACTCGAACACTGCAGACAAGTGGATGCCGCATCACGACAACGCCATGTCACACGGCCACTTCCATCACGACGTTTTTAACCTCAAAAGGCATTCCTGTCGTTCCACAGCCCTCCTATTCACCTGATTTGAGTCCTTGTGACGTTTTTCTTCTCCCGAAATTGAAAAGTTTATCAAAAGGATGTCATTTTGTGACTCTGGAGAACATTCAAGAGAATGTGACCGACATGTTAAAGGCCCTACCAGTTGAAGTCTCTCAGCCTTGCTACCAAGGCCGGGAACAGTGACTCCGCTCGTGTACAGCTGCCGAAGGGAACTGCTTTGAAGCGGACAATATTGTTATTCGAAAAAAATAAGAAGTTTGGTAGATAAAAAATCAGTCTCATTACTTTTCTCGTACTTCTAGTATGAATAAGCATTGCTTGGTTTTTAAAGTTTTGCCTATGGTTCGAGTGTGTACAGTTGTTTTTAAATTACTGAATTTCGATGTTCTCTGATAAGTCTTCAGATATATACTTGTCTCCTGTTCAGTACTACTCTGACGCCCATAATGAAACAGTCTTGGACTATCAAGTCAGATCTTCATTATTATCAACGAACTGAAAAACAGTGACGACAAATTACAATTTTTGCTTGTACCCTTCTTAATGTAGACTTGGTTTCCATTACATTTTCTTCTATTATTCACTTCTATAGGTGTTGTATACGACACGTCCGTCCTGTACTAATACACATTGTTCACGATATTTAGATCTTACTCAGAATTACGTTGTGACAACCAAGGACTGTTTTCATTCTGAGCAACATTCAGCTAGCTTCTCGCCGTTCACACCCAAACTCACTCAAGTGCGCATAAAGAGCTTCCTGACACATCTTGGCTATGCTGCCGCAGACTGCGTGATTCACACACAACGGAATCCTGCACTCAACTCAGAGGATCGCGCTACCCAACGACCTCCGATAGGGAACACGGTCGTTTGCTTTCAGACAGCTTCTGGAATGCTGTCATCATTGGACTAGGATCGCCATTTGATAGCACACCAAACTCGATGGAATGACATATACCATAATATCACGGAAACATTTATTTAAATAAAATGAATTTTTGATATACTACTTTTTCAAATCTGACTTAAGTATAAAATCATTTCTCCTGGTTTCATGCAGATTCCTAACCCCGCACAGATATGCCTAAAAATGTTGTGATCTTGAATTTTCAATAGCTACGAATATACTCATAAGTTTTAAAACATAGATGTGGTGTACATCCAACAGAAAATGGTAAGGAGGTGAACTACGAGTATTTATTCATCAATTATGTATTGCATACACCTACGCTTTTTTGTTTTTGGATCCTACAAGTATTTCCTCTGTGTCTGGAGTTAGGATGTGGATGGATGGAGAGGGTTTTAAGGGCGCACGACGGCAAGGTCTCCAGCGCCCGCTTAGTAACAGATTGAGACGGCTGTCAAGAAAGGACTCAGAACAGTAAGATAAAACAGAACGTAAGCCACAGGAAACAAGCTTGGAAAAATATGGGCCTACCCACACCGAAGCGTGCGACGAAGCATGCCGCCAGCAGTAAAACATGGACAACCCGGGAAGAAAGTGGTAGAGGGAGCTAAAACAATATAGCAGATGGAAGTGGCTGGCTGGCCGCAAGGAAAAAAGGCAGGAGCCAGCCACTCTGCAATACACTAAAATCTCCAGCCTAAAAGTTTAGGCCAGAGTCCAGACACATCACAAAACTTAAAAACCCTAGACACACACGTCTCATCGTTAGCTAAAACATAGGGCAGATCCCCATCAACTTGTGCTTCTGCCCTTGCATCACGGTATAAAATGCAGTCAGTTAAAATGTGCCGGACAGAGATGTGCACACCACAAGCATCATGGAGGTAGGAGAAATTACTTTATAAATTTCAGCCCGAACTGAGCGCGTGGTGTATGCAAAATTAATTTGTTTATTTAAATACGAGTAATAAATTCCATTTTTCAATGTGGCAAATTTAAGGTTTATTTCAATTTCTCTTCACTTGATTCAACTAATATATTCCTTCCTCCTATTGATGTCTCTCAAAAAGAGCGTGAAGGTAAAAATTAGAGAGATCGAGGTCACACGAACCATTCGCGACTGGAATAGGAAAAGTACGATGTGCCACGCACCGGACAAGGTTCAAAAATGGTTCAAATGGCTCTGAGAACTATGGGACTTGACATCTGAGGTCATCAGTCCTCTAGAACTTAGAACTACTTAAACCTAACTAACCTAAGGACATCACACACACTCATGCCCGAGGCAGGATTCGAACCTGGGACCGTTGCAGTCGCACGGTTCCGGACTGAAGGGCCTAGAACAGCTCGGTCACAGCGGCCGGCTCCGGACAAGGGAGGGAGTTCATATTGCACTGTCATCCATTTCTAAGCAATGTTTAAAATTTCAGGTCTCTAGCTCATCAGGAAATTTGTTCAAAATCAGATGCAAAATTTGTACCGAACAGACAGACAGACAAACTAGAAAGAAATGTAATAAAAACGAGGTATGGATAGCCAAGCGTGTTGCTGCGCTGATGCGCCGCTTCTGGGACTGGAGCAGGAAACCCTGACCCACACTAGATCCACTCCGCGGTTTAATAAGGACTGTTGAGCCTTTTTAGGCGTTTTCCCACATTCCACTCGGCGCGAGAGAAATACGGGGCTCCCACCAGCCACCGCATGGAGCATAAATTTGCGCCAATAGCAGGATGCACAGTGCTTTTTTCTGTCCCCCATAATCCACGACGCCCACATGCAGCTAGGTTGGTTGCCTGACTGTATCGACATCTCTCGATAGTACGCACTACCAAGTATCGCAGACGCTCGCGGATTTTTTTAGTCGCGCGAGGAAGGGAAATTTTGTTTTTCCTATGATTTTTGTATGTCTTGGCGGGGCACGCAAAACCTCTCCGCGGGTCACATCCCACCTTACCTAAACACTACGCGCACATCTAGAAAACGTTCTCACACTTGCACACAGTATTTACTCTAAACACATACAGATGGGATGCAGATTCCAACCTGGGGGCCTGCTTGTAAACAGGTTTCAAAATAACAATAAAGTAAAAAAAAACCAACCTGGGGGTGAGTAAGAAATCATGACCTAAGATATTTAGTCTCTTCAAACACTTAATCAGCAGCAGCAGCTTGTGAAACGTCCACTTAGTCGCGTTGTTAGTAATGCACAGAACATTTTTAGGAGCTGAGTACCATTTACTAATGAAGAATGCATCAAGTTGAGCACGACTGCACGCAGAACGGTTCATAGGCAGATGCTGCCTAACTCGTCCCACATTCATTGATACCTCCAAAAGTCTTCACAAGACTGGAAATTCGACCCAAGACTGCTAACAAACGAAACAGCAGAAGCAGCGGTTCTTGAAGCTGATGCAACAAATCCGCTTGACAGTTCCCGTCAAATAAAAAAAAAAGGGTTTGTTATGTTATTTCTATTTAGGCGGGCTAAAGTATGAAGTGAGGTGAATTTGATTGTTCAGCTGAACGCTAGAGTTAGAGTTGAGGGTAAATTGAGTTCATGGTTCAGAGTAGTTTCAGGGGTAAGACAAGGCTGCAACCTGTCTCCACCGCTGTTCATATTATTTATGGACCATATGTTGAAAACAATAGACTGACTGGGTGAGATTAAGATATGTGAAATAAGCAGTCTCGCATATGCGGATGACTTAGTTGTGATGTCAGATTCGATTGAAAGTTTGCAAAGTAATATTTCAGAGCTAGATCAGAAATGTAAGGACTATGGTACGAAGATTAGCATCTCCAAAACGAAAGTAATGTCAGCGGGAAAGAGATATAAACGGATTAAGTGCCAAATCGGAGGAACAAAGTTAGAACAGGTGGACGGTTTCAAGTACTTAGGATGCATATTCTCACAGGATGGCAACATGGTGAAAGAACTGGAAGCGAGGTGTAGCAAAGCTAATGTAGTGAGCGCTCAGCTACGATCTACTCTCTTCTGCAAGAAGGAAGTCAGCACCAAGACTAAGTTATCTGTCCACCGTTCAATCTTTCGACCAACTTTGTTGTATGGGAGCGAAAGCTGGGTGGATTCAGATTACCTTATCAATAAGGTTGAGGTTATGGATATGAAAGTAGCTAGGATGATTGCAGGTACTAGCACATGGGAACAATGGCAAGAGGGTGTCCACAATGAGGAAATCAAAGAAAAACTGGGATTGAACTCTATAGATGTAGCAGTCAGGGCGAACAGGCTTAGATTGTGGGGTCATGTTACACGCATGGGAGAAGCAAGGTTACCCAAGAGACTCATGGGTTCAGCATTAGAGGGTAGGAGGAGTCGGGGTTGACCAAAGAGAAGGTACCTGGGTTTGGTTAAGAATGATTTTGAAGTAACAGGCTTTAACATCAGAAGAGGCACCAATATTAGCACTGAATAGGGGATCATGGAGGAATTTTATAAGGGAGACTATGCTCCAGACTGAACGCTGAAAGGCATAATCAGTCTTAAATGATGATGATTATGATGATGATGATGATGATGATGATGATGAGCTGAACGCTAACGGGCCCTGGGCACAGGGCGCACGCGGGCTGCCCAGCTAGTTGACCGTTTTCGGCTAGCCAGGTGCAGATGTGAGCAGCATCAATGGAAATGGGTACATCCCAAAGCTGGGGGCTTGGGCGACTGTCACTCACATAACCTTTGAGCAGGAGACAATGCTCCAAGAAATGGCAGAGTGTCACACACGCTGGAAGATAATCTCCTGCAGCTCATTGAGAATCTACAATGAAGAGCCAAATAAACTGTACACCAGCCTAATATCGTATATGGCCCCCCGCGAGCACACCGACTTGACGGAACGCGACGTGGCATGGACTCGACTAATGTCTGAAGTAGTGCTGGAGGGATCTGCCACCATGAATCCTGCAGGGCTGTCTATAAATCAGACGGCTTGGAGATCTCTTCCGAACAGCACGTTGCAAGGAATCCCAGATATTCTCAACAATGTTTGGGACTAGCGGAAGTTTTTAAGCTCAGAAGAGTGTTCCTGGAGCCACTCTGCAGCAATCCTCGACTTGGGGGGGTGTCGCATTGTCCTGCTGGAATTGCCTGTCGCAATGCACAATGAACATGATTGGATGCAGGTGATCAGACAGGATTCTTATGAACGTGTCAGTGATCAGATAGGATGCTTACGAAGGTGTCACCTGTCAGAGTCGTTTCTAGACTCCAACTCCAACTGCAGACGCCCCACACCATTATAGAGCCTCCACCAGCTTGAATAGTCCCCTGCTGGACGCAGGTTCCATGTTTTAATGAGCCTATCTCCATACCCGTAAACGTCTATCCGCTCGAACCAGTTTGAAAAGAGACTCGTCCGACCAGGCAATATGTTTCCAGTCATCAACAGTACAATGTAGATGTTAACGGGCCCAGGTGAGGCGTAACGTTTTGTGTTGCGCAGTCATGTAGGGTACACAAGTGTGCCTTCGGCTCCGAAAGCCCATATCGATGATGTTTCGTTGAATGGTTCGCACGCTGATACTTGTTGTTGTCCCAGCACTGAAATCTGCAGCAATTTGTGGAAGGGTTGCGCTTCTGTCACGCTGAACGATTCTCTTCAGTCATCGTTGGTCCCGTTCTTGCAGGATTTTTTTCCGGCCGCAATGTTGGAGATTTGATGTTTCACCGGATTCCTGATATTCATGGTACACTCGTGAAATGGTCGAGCTGGAAAATCCCCACTCCACCGCTACCTCAGAGATGCTGTGTCCCATCGCTCGTGCGCCAACACCACGTCCAAACTCACTTAAATCTTGATAACCTGGCATTATAGCAGCAGTAACCGATCTGACAACTGCGCCATGCACTTACTGCCTTACCGCAGCACCGTATTCTGCCTGTTTACATATCTCTGTATTTGAATACCCATGCAAATACCAGCTTCTTTGGCACTTCAGTGTATAATAATTTAGTCAAATATTAATGAAAATCTAAATTCATTTTTGATCTGAGAAAAATGATGCGCATCCACTGACACAGCAATATTTCAATATGTTTAAGACTACAAAAGTTAGCCGACCAGTGTGGCCGAGCGGTTCTAGCCGCACCAGTCTGGAGCCGCTCGACCACTACGGTCGCAGGTTCGAATCCTGCCTCGGGTATGGATGTGTGTGATGTCCTTAGGTTAGTTAGGTTTAAGTAGTTCTAAGTTCTAGGGGACTGATGACCTCAGAAGTTAAGTCCCATAGTGCTCAGAATCATTTGAACCATTTGAACTACACAAGTTAATATATCACAGCGAATATACACAACTGTGAATTAACAACTTTTAAATGCCTAATGTGATTTCAACAAACGATATCTCAGATGATAGCACTGCACTACAGGCATCACCTCTGAAATCTACGTGTCTGTGCCTGTTTTATTTCTTGATTAATTGCGTCTTTTATATATTTTTTCTTACGCAAATGTTTATCAGAGCATCGTATTCTCCACATTTACACAGCAAATGTACACAGCGTCAGAACCTCATATTTTGGGATAGTTGTGTATTGATTTCATGGACAATTTACTATTTGGCCAGTAACTTTATTCAAATGTTGATTGCAGGTGTTATTAAAAAACTGTGCGAATTTAAAAATGGTCAATAGCATTTGTTAGCAAACAGCACAATTGAAAAGAGAACCAAAATACGCTTCTGTTAAGAAGGCATAAATAAATGTTCAAATAATAGCAATAATCTGTAATCATTTAATGTCAGTGCACTTGTGCAAGAATACTGGCTTATTTATTTATGAACCAACTGTTACTTATATTTATTGTAAACGATCTGAATGTAACCAAATGTTTATACCATTTCTTTTATACAAATATTGTTATAATATTTAATTTAGTGCGGTAAAGTGGTCAAGTTGAATCAAATCATGTCTGTAGCATATAAGAACGATGTGTTTATGGTGGGATGGCCTTCATACAATGGAAAAGCAGACAGTAGCAGAACACCGCAAGAGTCAAGTGGAGACTGGGACTTATCGAGTGAAGAGCTCAAGGGAGTGATTCTAGGGATTTTACGTGAGTTCTGGAAGGTGGCAGACCTGTTTGATCTTGGAGGTGTTTGATTCTGTATGATGAACGCCCGATACCATATATTAACTTCTGAAGGACTTTATATTTCCGAAGGTCTGAATGTGCTCCAGAGTAACACTAACTTCTTGCACTTGTATTAAGTAACAAAGAATGAACAGATTATGAGTTACTGCTCTTTGCATCACATGTGAAAATTTGTGAATCATCATAATGAACTCGGAACTGTTTTGATCTGGTGAATATTTTGGGTGCTGTGATTATGAAATGGACTTTCGTATATCTTCGATGACTATTCAGATCTGGGATTTTGTTACCATTCTCGTAACGTGCTCAACGCAACTTAACTGCATTTTAGAAGAGTATTTCTGTCTGTAGTATACTTGATGTCCTTTTTTGAATAAACATTATCCCACATAATTCTTTGTTGTCTACCTCAATTACAGACGTTAGAATAGACTCCTTCTTCTTCTTATTCTTTTTCTTCTTCTTATTTTTCTTCTTCTTCTTCTTCTTCTTGCGTTATGGCCTCTGTAAGACAACGGGTAGCCCCTTCGTGGACTGCATTTTCCTCTTCTTCTCCCAGAATCTCTTCATTCTTTCTCTTCTTCTCTCCCGCTCTTCTTCGAGATCTTCCGTGCCCTTTTCTCCTGTCGGCTCCACTGGTGACACTCTTAATCTTTTCCTGTATTCTTCTCTGTCGTTGATCTCCGGCATATTGGTCGGTGTATATTTGTTCCTCCAATTTTCCTTTTCTTCGACCTTGATCCCCAATTCCAACCAGTCCTTCCGAAGTTCAACAACCCACTTGGTTCCTGTCTTTCCCCTTGTCCTCCCTGTTGTTTCCCACACTCCCTTCGTCATTCTGTCCATACTCATCCTAACCACATGTCCAGCAAACCTTGCCCTTTGGAGTGTGATTTCCCCGGATATTGTTCTCATGTACCGGTACAATTCTTCCCTAGGTCTTCGCATCCACCTCTCTCCACCTCTTTTGGGACCTAGTATTTTTCTCAGTATTTTCGTCTCTTCGTCTTCTATTTGTTGTGACCCATTTCTTCCTAGTGTCATCGTCTCAGCAGCATTTAATTCTGCGTTCCATTGCCTTGTAGTGGCTTATCTTTGCCTCTGTGGATATATTCCTTTTATTGTATATCTCTCTCGTCATACAGAAGGCTGACCTCATCTTCTTTATCCTCTCTGTTATTCTCTCCTTTCTCCTGTTCCTTCCTGTTATAAATTCTCCCAGGTATTTAAATTTGTCCACCATTTGCACAGTGCCTTCCGTTGTTTCCCTGTCTGCAGTGGTATTTAATGTCTTTGTGTTGTTATAGGCGATCCTCAGTCCCCCCTTTCTGGCTACCTTACTTAAGTTGTCGAGTTGTGTCTTTGCGTCTTCTTCCGTCTCACTTACTATTGCTATGTCGTCTGCAAAGGCTAGGCAGTCCACATGAGCCGTGTTGTCCTTTTAATCCTTGTTATTAAATCATTCATTTAACTTTTATTTTTTATTTCTGTATATTTTATTAACTCGCAGTTCTAGTCAATGCATAGGTCGTTCGTCTGCGGGATCACAGCTACAGGTCATTATTTTCAACGAATAGCTGCGGGGCATGAAAGCAGACGTGTGTGGCTCGGTCCTATGAATACGTCGAGCTATTCTTTTTAAACAGAGCCGTACATAGCCCAAGCACCTAAGGTACAAGTAACCTCAGGTAAAGACGCAACTGGTTTGCTCGTATGAGATGCAGTTTAGAAGAGCAACTACTCAACAGTTACTGTTAGTAACGTCGCAACTGGGGTTCTCTCACCCGGGATATGAGTCTAATCCCTTCAGAATTGCAATTGTAATTCTAACTCGTTACAATTTTCTGTGATCCAGGTTCCAAATCAATTGCATGATAGGCAGTTTGCGAGAGGGCTCCGAGTATAAGAATTTGTAGCAGTTGCGTATCGAGAACTGGTAGCATAAGTTAGGTGTGGGGAAATAAGGCGAGAAACTTCAAGAAAGAAGAAGAAGGCTACGATGTGGCGTGCTGAGTTCGAGTCTGCAGCGGTAACAGCAGCGGAGAGCTCGATAACGGCTCAGTGGCACCAGCGCTGAATTAGAGTTCGTCAGCATTGACACTTCGGGAAACAGTAGTACAGCAGAAACAACCAGCACGGCCGATAAGTTAAGTACTTGCGCCGACAGTGTTAAAATTTATGAACCTGAAGCGTCATCGTCAGTAATGGAGTTCCGACGATTGAGCAATCACCCAGCACTCAGATAATGTTAGTGGGCCAGTTAGTCCAAAATCTAAACGTGGTGATGGACGATATTAGTGGGGAACACAGTCTGAAATCGGAGAAAGGAGAAGTAACTGCGAGTGATTCAGTGGCGTGGTTAAAGGAAATTCTGACAAACTTGAACTCTACAATGGGGGTATTGCGTACGGAGGTAGGTACAATAAAAACAGAGATATGTTCAATAGAGACAAGTCTCTCTCTATTGAACGTATCTCTGTTTTTATTGCTGCATCAAACCAGTCTCAGGACTGAAGACCACAGCAACAACAACAGAGACAAGTGTAACAGAAAGAGTAAAAGCTGAGGTGAAGAAAATTAAATTCGTTATAGAAGGAATTATAGACTCAAAATTAGAAATTATACGATGTCGGCAAAATTTCTGCAGAGGTTGGACCAGTTAACACCAGACCCGATATAGTAGAAAAAGATTTCGGGGATAGCTTGGAAAAGATTACGAGATGGGCAAGACGTTAAAAATTCTATGCTGCGGCAAAATACACTTAAGGATGTGACAACTAATTCGGTTAACAATTTTTTAGGTAGAGTATCGGAATGTGAGACAGAGATGCTTAAAAACAGAGAAAATTTTGCAGCTGTATTAATTAAAGAAGCTGTGCAGTATGAACAACAGTTTAAAGACATGAGGGCAGAATTAAATTCTTTAGCAACAAATCAGACTACTTCTGTGATAGATGTTCCATAGGATAATTCAGAAATGACAAAGTGTTTCGCAGACGATAGAAAATACCATTCAGTGGATTTTGTTGCTTTATGTACAGATGGTTTTGTGCGAGGAATGTCGGAAGGGACAACAGCTAAGTCCGCAAAAAGGTATCTTAAGGTTAATGCATAATCATGAGCAAATTTAATGAGTACTTCATTTACTACCCATGAAGTGTTTGAGAATCGTTTTCTGAATAAATTCTGGAGTGAAGCGAAACAAATGCGACTTCAAAAGGAGTTCCTAAAAGGACCAAGTTTCAAACACGTAAATGGGTCGATGCTGGATTTTTGTGTGCGTGAACGGGCTAAGGTAACGGGATGTAAATCGTCCGCTGAAAGTGCTGACGGAGATTACGACTCTCAACAGACGACTACCGGAATTTTTACAATGGGATCTTGTTCACAGTGCGACAAATTCCATTGCGAGTTTTTAGATTTTATTGAGAAACTTGAACAGGTGCTGATATTCAAGCCACATATATGGAACAGCAGACAGGGAAATGAATAACAGAATGGAAATTGTAATAATCCACAAAACAAGTATCACTCTAATAACAAGTTTCGCAGGGAAAATGGAAGTGGGAACTTTCGTAACTAAACTCAAAATCGGGAAAGAAGGTTTGAGGGGCAGGAGCCTCACGAAGTGCAACACCAGAATACGATGTCGGGAAATCAGAGATCCCCGCATCTCAGGTCCGGAGGTGGCGAAATAAAACGACTTTGAAAAGGAGACTCTATTTTAAAAATTCTGTGGGTGTCGAAAATTTGACAAAGAAGCCAAAAATGTTGGAGATAACAAATAAGAATAAAATGGGGAATAATTTTAAGCAGCGCAACCGTAAAGAGGCCGCAAGAAAGTTTGCAAATTATAAAGAGAAATTTGATAATGAGGATATGTGGCTGAAAAATTTATTTTGTGAAAAAGTAGTGAATGATGGAACGAATGTGTGTTTGTCGAAAGCCTCTGTCATCATAATAGAGGCTGAGGTGAATCTTAATTTGGTGGAGGTCGAATGCATGAGGAATTCTAATGATGCACTAGTGTATGCTTTTTTTTATAGACTATAAGACACAAAAAAAAACTACTCACCACGAAGGAGTTGCGTAAATGGGCCATAAATTGATATTCATATAGGTATCGACGGAAAATGCAAAATTGTAAACTTTGCCGGCCGATGGAGCAATGTGTGATGCTGCAGCGCAGTTTAACTGCGCAGATGGCAAGTACAGTAAACACTGGACATAAGATCTTTGTGAATTTCATTCTGTGTACTCAGTTGAATAGTAAATATGCCTCGCAATCAGGCTCATGGACATTATTTGACGTCAGCATTTGAGTGAGGACGTGTAGATGTGCTTAAAGAAGCTGGTTGGAGTAATCGACGAATCGGTCGATATTTGATCAGGAGAAATGCCACTATTCGACGATGTTGCCAGGAATGGGTGATCCATGGCCAAACACGGCGTCAAGGAGGAAGCGGTCGACCTAGACAGACGACAGAATGTCAGGACTGAACAATCGTCAGAGAGGCCTTCAGAAACCGGCTTCATCATTACCATCGATCCGACATGGAAACTGGAGCTTAACTGACCACGAGGACCATTAATAGGCGGCTCACAGGGGCTGAGCTAACGGCGCTCCCTACACCGACTACCATTGAGCACTGTACACCATCGAGCCCATTTGCAGTGGCGTCCGGGACATTCGCCTGGAATCTCATTGACTGGAGTAGAATTGTCTTCAGTGATGACACCAGCTTAGAACTGAGCCCCGATGGTCAGCGAGGACATGTCTGGAGACGCTACGGACAGTGGTGTGATACCAACTTGACTGTCGCCCGGCTCGACAACCAGGAGTGAATGTCAGGCAACATTTCATAGTAGGACGCCTTTGGTTGTTGTCCGCGGCAGACTTACAGCGCAACGGTACGTCGCCGATATTCTACGCCCCGTTTTGTTGCCGTTCATGGCCAGCCATCCTGGGCTTGTATTTAAGAAAGACAGTGCCCCCCGCACACGGTGAGAGTTTCTACTACCTGTCTTTTGTGCTTGCCGAATACAAAAATATGGTTCAAATGGCTCTGAGCACAATGGGACTTAACATCTATCGTCATCAATCCCCTAGAACGTAGAACTACTTAAACCTAACTCACTTAAGGACAGCACACAACACCCAGTCATCACGAGGCAGAGAAAATCCCTGACCCCGTTGCCGAATACAACCTCGGCCAACAAGGTCACAGGATTTCTTGTCAACTGAGAACGTTTGGAGCATTATGGTCCAGGCCCTCCAACCAGCTAGAGATTTTGACGATCCAACGAGTCGATTGGACAGAATTTGGCACGATATCCACCAGGAGGACATCCAACAACTCTACCAAGCAATGCCAAGACGAATAACTGTTTGTATAAGGGCCAGAGTTGGCCTTACACCTTATTGACTTGCTCAATTTTTAAAGCACTTTCTTTTGAACAAATCATTCATTTTTTCTGAAACTGTAAGAATTTGTTTGTCTGTAAATGTATGTCAGATCTACCGATTTCTGCCCCATTTAGATAGTTCCTTTATGGTGCGTCGTATTTCTTTTTGTCTTGCAGTGTATTTACACTGTTCCAACCGAGTCACATAATGATTGCCCGCACTATCTTGACCAGAAAATTGTATGCAAGGCAAACAATACGCACCGTTCTGTTCGATAGACTAGCGAAGAGTATTCCTTTAGGAAATCCGATCAGAACTTTCTTTCTTGTCCACCCTCTGCCAACTCTGGATATTCGTAATTACGAGGTAGCTCTGAAGACTTTTTGCCACATGTTCATATTTACCTTCGTCACTGAGTACTTCTCCTATGACATAAGAAATATCAAAACGATTTTCAGTGCAAGTAATGTATGTACTAGCCACTCCCACTAGCATGCAAAATCAAATACACAACTAACCAACAACCAACCTAACTCTTCAGAACTACTCTACAGAATCGTTTAAAAATGACCAATAATGTT
The DNA here is from genome assembly GCF_023864275.1 of Schistocerca cancellata. Lineage (NCBI taxonomy): Eukaryota > Metazoa > Arthropoda > Insecta > Orthoptera > Acrididae > Schistocerca > Schistocerca cancellata. The sequence continues at coordinate 831,045,774 of NC_064627.1, read as the reverse complement.
TTAAGGGCTTAAAATAATACTAATCAATCATATGAACAGTTTTTCTTTTATTGTAGGAGCTTAGTCGAAGCCGTGAAAAAATCAGCTATTCGCTATAAAAGTTACATATTTGCTAACCTACTTGACCAAAACATATGAAACAGATGATTTTATTTCGCGATTTCGAAGTTGGTATCAAACAGTAAAAGTTGTTCTTATTGATTAGTACTTAAACGCTTAAGAGATTATTGGCCGATTTTTTAGGTAAATAATGCGGTAGAGAACTATGAAATTCGCGGCAGCAGCGGCTGTGGGCGCGCGAACGAAGCTAGTTTAAAAAGAATTAAAAACCCAACAAATCCGATGAGTTATTTCATATCACAATACTTATGTGAAATATCACTTCACTCTATTCCTTGAAGAGCAGGCAAGAAGGGTTGAGCGTTCCGAGTCCATTCCACAGCTGCGCACACAATATCGATCGATAGATCAACGAACTCAACCGAATAAAAAGTCACAAACTCGATTAATCGTGTTTATATGAATTTCATTTAAATAAGAACAAAATAATCAGAGGGATATACCTGATGAATGAATCGACAATGATAAGTCGCTGATATGTTTCTGGTAATATTGGTTCTTTTCACTCGATTCGCCTTCTGTTTTCTCTCTTTTCAGTAAAAAAAAAAAAATCTCGTTGTTTATGTTTCGATGTCATTTTTTTCATAAATTTGACAAAAATAAACAAAAAATGTAGTGATAACAATTAAAAACACTTGATAGCTCATTCCGTTGTGTTGGATTAAAAAAAAAAATTGTACATCATGTGTGCAGCAGTCCGGTGCGTGCACTCACAGATCGCAAACTCGTACCCCAAGTACGATGCGCAACCCTGTAGCGGGAGGGCTGGAGGAGGCGGTAGTGGGGCGTGGGTGCGGGTGCCTCTAGAATGAGTGGCGTGCGGATTAAAAGCTCGCCACGTAAATAGCGTCATACAGATATTTAAAATTTGAAAACATATTATCCCTACCTAAAATGGATTAAGTAAGGATTCATGATGAAAATTGTATTGTAGGTGGTATACAACTAGGAACGTAGCATAATATCAAGTTTCAGACTTGTCACGAATGAACCCAGATGCCTGTTGGGGGCGGGAGGGCCTTGAGCCCCTCAGCCTGCCCCTCTGGAGTGGGCAACGCCTCTGAAGATGTCCGGCGCAGTTCTGGACGAAGCGTCAGGAACAGAAGAGCCTCGTGAACCACGACCTTATAAGCCAAAATGTTTACCAACAACAAAAAGTTCATTATTGACAACCGCTTTTCCTTGCTTTTAACTCGACGTATTCCCAATGGTCGCTTTGCATACCAGATGTCAGGAATTACGCAAAACAGTTTACACATTCTTCAACTACTGACACCATTTAAAGCGCACAACAAAATATTCTGTACACAGGAATGCTAAATAAGCTACTACTTCTGAGCAGATGCAAGCCGACTCCATGAATCGCAAGGAATTACCTCCAACGCGACTGAAGTCACTCATCTTGCATTCGCTCCGCTGACTGCTTCGATAACTAACTTTTTTTATTTATTTTATTTTTAATAGTTCTTTTGCTGTACATATCACGCAACCAATACCATATTACGTAGCTCCGTTGACTACAACTCTTACAGTTGAGCAGAATCTGCGGGCAGAAATCTCTTGATGAATGACTCGTTTTCTAGAATTGTGATGAATAAGATACCAAAAATAGCGAAAGATTTATTGGCGGAGTACGTTGACTTTTCTTATCGACACAGCGATGATAAGACGGAAACGAAGAGAACCAATACAGTGCGATATTCTCACTTAATACTCAATATTGGGAAAAGCTAATGTTTCGGAACAAAAACTGATAAGTCAGTACAGCGATTTATTACTAACCGCTAAAAGGAAAGAAGTTCATAATGAATATGCAGAAAGATTCTACATATAAAGAGAAATACCAAACTTTACTACAGTAGAGAAAACACATTCAAATATTAATTTTTAACAATTTGCGAATGGGACAACTATTTTCGAAATATCTGTCTTCGGGAACACGGCATTTATGGTAGTAACACCTATCATTCACTTGTTAGGATTAACGTTTACTGTCACGCTGTAGACAGTTAGGTTGCAATATCCCAAGCAGTGTATCGAACATTGTCTGTTTCAACTGGTGAGGAAACACAGACTTTCGATGACGAATAATTGTTGCAGAGCCGTGACTTGGAATAAGAGCGTCGAAGACTGCCAGTATGATTACTGTACCGAGCACAGATGTCCGCAACGGGTGGAAAAAGGGGCCTTTTGTCCCTCCGTTCGGATCTGTGGTACAGACTTCTTATTCATTTGTAGAATTTTCCCACATATCTGGCAACGATCGTGCTCGATGCTACTTAATCGTAGATTTAGCATTGCTAAGCGCTCTGGAAATACTGTGGCTTTAACTATCACTACACAACTCGCATTTACTTGTCTGTCAGGCTGTTCACGAGAAATTGCGCCGTTTCCCTGGAGCAGCGTCAGTTCCGGCGTTGTCTTGCACTCGCAGCATGATTACACAGTAAGGAGTCACAGTCGACAGACATTGACGCTCTCGGCGCTCTCCTTAAGTCAAATTAAAACTGGTTTTGTGAAGTTTTCCGCATCATCTTGTTGAATACTAGCAACGGATTACACTTTACGCAGACATTCAAAAATTTAGCTTTCAAAGACATTTTCTTCAATTTTAATTATGCCAGGCAACATAAAAAATGTAGAAGGCATAAAAATAACCCAATAAATTCCATTAACACAAATATATTTAAAGTGCTGTAAACAAATGAACTATTCTACATCGTACTGTAATTATATAAGTGATTTTAAAAATTTACTTCTTGTTACTTCATTTTGAAGAGTATTAATCAACGATAGTTTTTGCTTATACCTTTTCTTGTTTCCAGAAATAATTTTTCTGTCGCTCTAACTTTTTTTTCTGTTTACAATTATTTATTTTCAGTGTTCAAATGGCTCTGGGCACTATGGGACTTAACATCTATGGTCATCAGTCCCCTAGAACTTAGAACTACTTAAACCTAACTAACCTAAGGACAGCACACAACACCCAGTCATCACGAGGCAGAGAAAATCTCTGACCCCGCCAGCCCGCATCTCGTGGTCGTGCGGTAGCGTTCTCGCTTCCCACGCCCGGGTTCCCGGGTTCGATTCCCGGCGGGGTCAGGGATTTTCTCTGCCTCGTGATGGCTGGGTGTTGTGTGCTGTCCTTAGGTTAGTTAGGTTTAAGTAGTTCTAAGTTCTAGGGGACTGATGACAATAGATGTTAAGTCCCATAGTGCTCAGAGCCAATCTGACCCCGCCGGGAATCGAACCCGGGAACCCGGGCGTGGGAAGCGAGAACGCTACCACACGACCACGAACTGCGGACTATTTTCAGTGTCAGCCTACCATTATGTTAACGAAATGTGTTTTGTGAATACTTTCTAACTTGGGGGATATGTTCCATTTGCTCATGTGCGGATTTAGTTTCAGGTCTTTAACTCAGAAAAGGTGGCATCGATAATCATGTTAATAATATAAAGATATGTACTTTGCATATATTAATGAAATCTGTTTATCTTTAATTGGCAAAGTAATTTACCTCAAAAATATATTGTGTAGATAACTAGCAGTCGTTTAGGATGCAAAAAGTGTAGTTTGTTTCTGGTGAAAATGAATTATTTGGGCATGATTTGTTTTCAAATTCTTCGATCTGTTATATAAAAAACTGTAATTTTAGAATTTTGTCCTAGCTAAATTTCTGCGGACGCCCATGCTTCAGCAAGTCCAGAGCGATGACGACGTACGTCTGTTGTGGTAATATTCTATCATCGAAAAGTAGTAGCACATAACAACAATCCTCAGGGACCGGGATCGGATTGGCCGAACTTTCAGGGCTCCTGGTAGACAAAACGCCCAGTTAATTTGACACTTATGACACTGGAGCTTCATTACCTCCTGAAAAACATGTTGTAGCATTCACAGTCAAATAGCTTCACAAAATGAGCACTAGTGATCCTGTAGGAAATCGCCATCCATTGGAAGGAAATGCCTCCTCTAAACGCTGCCATTTTCCTAATTTGCGTCTACGCCTGTACTGTGTCGCTGAATTTGTGTATCAGTATCGTTTCCACTTCTGGTACGCGAGAAGAAATAATCTATCAGACCGAATTTCGGTAATTTTAGTGTCGTGATCATTGTTGCTGTTGTTGTGGTCTTCAGTCCACAGACCGGTCTGAAGTACCGCTCCACACTAGTCTATCCTGTGCAAGCCTCCCCATGTTTGGATAGTGATGCATCCTAAATCCATTAGAGAACGCATTTACTGTAGGCATCCAATTGTGCCATCTACAGTTCCAACCCCCCCCCCCCCACCCCCCAGTTACTCCCCTTCATTAGCAAACTGACGATTCCATAATGTCTGTTGTTGTTGTGGTCTTCAGTCGGAAAAGTGGTTTGATGGAGCTCTCCATGCTACTCTACCCTGTGCAAGCCTCATCACCTCCCATTAACTACAGCAACCTTCATCCTTCTAAATCTGCTTACTGTATTCATCTCTTGGTCCCCCTCTACGATTTTTATCCCCCCCTCCCCCTCCCACGCTTCCCTCCAGTACTAGGCTTGTGTTCCCTTGGTGCCTCAGAATGTGTCGTCCCAACTCTAAGCAGTACCTCCTCATTAGTTACGTGATCTACCCATCTAATCTTCAACATTATTCTGTAGCACCACATTTCAGAAGCTTATTTTCACTTCGATTTTGAACTGTTTATCGTCCATGTTTCATTGCCATACATGGCTAGATTCCATACAAATATTTTCGGAAAAGACTTCCTAACAATTAAATCTATAGTCGATGTTAACAAATTTCTTTTTTCAGAAATGCTTTCTTGCCATTGCCAGCCTATATTTTACATCCTCTCTACTTCGACCATCATAACTTATTTTGCTGCCCAAATAGTAAAACTCATCTACTGCTCTAAGTTCATAGTTTACTGATATAATTCCCTCAACATCACCTGATTTAACTCGACTAAATTCCATTATCCTTGCTTTGCTTTTGTTGAGGTTCATCCGATATCCTCCTTTCAAGACACTGTCCATTCCGTTCAACTCCTCTTCCAAGTCATTTGCTGTCTGTGACAGAATTACAGTGTTAACGATAAACGTCGAAATTTTTATTTCTTGTCCCTGAACTTTATTTAATACGTACTCCAAATTTTTCTTTGGTTTCCTTTACAGCTTGTTCAATGTACATATTGAATAACATCGGTGAAAGGCTACAACCCTGTCTCACTCCCTTCTCAACTACTGCTTCCCTTTCATGTCCCTCGACTCTTACACTGAAGAGCCAAAAAAATGGTACACCTGCCTGTTAACGTGGAGGGCCCCCGCGAGCACGAAGAAGTGCCGCAACACGACGTGGCATGGACTTGAGTAATGCCTGAAGTAGTGCTGGAGGGAATTGGCACCGTGAATCCTGCAGAGCTGTCCATAATTTCCGTAAGAGTACGAGCGGGTTGAGATCTCTTCTGAACAGCACGTTGCGAGGCATCCCAGATATGCTCAATAATGATCATGTGTCGGGAGTTTGGTGGCCAGCGGAAGTTTTTAAACTCGGAAGAGTTTTCCTGGAGCCTCTCTGTAGCAATTCTGGACGTGTGGGGTGTCGCATCGTTCTGCTGGAACTGCCCAAATCCGTCGGAATGTACTATGGACATCAATGGATGGACTAGCTCTACCTTACATCACACAATAATACAGAGTGTCCCACTCAACCCTCCCCAATTTCAAAGACCCAGAGAAAAAAAAAACACAGTAGATACGACAATGAAAAATACACCACATTGTAGAGCATCTCAAAGTATTTATTTATTTATCATCAATACACCTCTACATGTGATCCATTTGTAGCACGAAAAGTATTGAGTGTATATTCAATTTCTTGCCAAGTTCTTTGCAACATTTCCTCTGTTATTGTTGCAATCGCATTAGTGAAACGATGTTAGAACGTAGGAATATCGTACACTTTGGTCCCATACACGAGGTCGTTCACGAATCCCCACATGAAGAAATCAAGCAGCGCAATGTCAGGTGAACATGGTTGCCAGGCAATGGGTCCTCAGCGTCCAATCCAACGATTGGTAAATTTACTATCCAGGAATTTGCAAACTGCCGTTGACTAATGCGGTGGAGCTCCATCTTGTTGAAAAATGATGTTGGGTTGCAAGTCTTGTATCTGAGGGTACACAAATTGCTCCAACATGTCTAGATACACTGACCCATTCACTGTTTGTCCCGCAAAGAAGAATGGTCCAACAATCCTGTCATGCATTAGCCCGCACCAGACGTTTAGTTTAGCGCTATCACGAGCATGTTCAATGACAACCTGCGGATTCTGTGAACCCCAAATCCGAACATTATGCCTATTAACCCTTCGTGACAGATGAAAGGTTACCTCATCTGAGAATAAACATCTTTCCAGGAAGCTGCAGCATATCCGCAGCAAACTGTTGTCGGCATGGTTTGTCGTTCGGCGCCAGATGGTGCAGAATTTGCACTTTGTAAGCTGGTGAACTACACGATGCAATGTTGATCGAGGTACATCAAGTTGCCTAGATGTTTGACGAATTGACTTACGTGGGCTTCTAAGAAACATGTCTCTTCTGAAACTCCGTAACGTGCACCGCCAGAATGTTTCAGAACACTTCCTGTTGTCAGAAACTTCCTATACCATTCCTTAATTGTTTTCACATCAGGTGGATCACATTCATACACACGACGATAATTTCTTTCCACAGTAATCGGCGATTTTGTTTCTACAAACCACACTACTGCTTGCGCGCGCTGCTGTGGAGTCGCCATTTTTACTTCATGCGACTTCATTTTTACTTCTGGCGACGATACTTGGCACTTCTGACGCGGGAATATAAATTTTTTGAGATGCTCTACAATATGGTGCATTTTTCACTGTCGTATCTACTGTGGTTTTTCTCTCCTGGGTCCTTGAAATCAGAGAGGTTTGAGTGGGACACCATGTTAGTAAATAACACACTGCCTCAGCAATGCCCCTTCCGCCAGACTATTGTAGGAAGTTATGCATTCTGGGAACTACACACATTTGAAAAGTGGACTTTTGGCCAGCTTTTAGGGTGAAATATCCCTAAGCGCACAGATACGTCGGTGTTTAACCTTGGTCAACGCAAAATTCGCCTGCACCAATCTCGTTAAAGTTTAACAAGTGAGCGGTCGCAGAAAAGTTGGCCAATGTCGGAGACTCGTTTATCTTGAATTCATCTCGGTTAAAATAAACACGTGCCATATTAAAATGGCGGCGCGTTTTGATGTTTTAGATGGCATAGAAGACGAGAAATGTTATATCTTGATCATATAAATCGTCGCCGCAACCGTACTGGCGTACTTGTGGAAAGAGAAACCCATTCGAAGAGTACGGTAACAGATATTTGAAGAGTGATTTCGTCTTTCAAAAGCAGCGGTGTGATGGTTGTTAAATCAAATCAACGAGAAGTTGGAATTTTCTGCTTATCTAAATAACCTTGTCTCGCACATTAACAGATTTATAATAACTTTAAGGGCGTATGTAACTGTTGCATTTACTATAGTTATTTGTGATAGTGCTAATGTACATAGCTCTAAGATTTATCATTGATGTATCGGGGATCACAGCAGCAATGTCTCCACCATAAAGTTTCCTTCTTGAGCAGAATTTCAGTATGTGGTGGATGGTTTTGGAGTACTGGATGGGTTTCCTGGAGTCATTGGCAGAGTGGGTTGTACTCATATAAGGATTCAATCTCCTAGGGGATATTATGTGGAACTTTTCCACAATAGTCATATTTTTCATTTAATCGTCAAACTAACAGCAACCACAGTTTAATAACACGAGATATTGTGGCTCGGTGGCCTGGCTCTATGCAGTTGTGAAAATCTTGTCACTACTATACTTAATAATCTATCTATTACATTACTACTCCAATACAAATCAATATTCTGTACAGTAAGTGAACTGAAATTATGTAGAAGTTGTGGGAATATTTGTGTTAAATACACTTTGCACAAAGTAAAACATTTTTACCACACGACAAAACATGGACCCCATCTGCTTTTTTCTTCTTTTTGTCCATATTTTATTTTTAGGAATCAGGCGCCCTTTCTTTGCTTTCCATGGTGCAGTAACAATACCCACGTTGCGACAACAAACTGAAAAGCACGCGGCGCTTTCCTTGTAACACACGGTATTAACCGCAGTCAAATTCCCGCTTAGCGGAAGGTATTTTGCTAACTGGCGTTTAACGTGCAGCGCAGAGACAACTTAATCGTGATTCAGCTTTAACCGTGATCGCGGTACCTTCGGTTATTTTGCTTTTTAATCGATGCTTGTGCAGTGGGCCCTTAGACTGCGAATAAAATCGATTAGGACAGGGCTAATGCTAGGGCAGAAGCAGTCACACCATGTGACATCGGTCTTGTGACGATACACGCAATTCCGCGGAAAGCTAAACACACCGACGCGTGTTCTGCTCACAGAAACCCCGCCGATCACGCGCTCGCTATTTATAGACATTGGCCAGCACGTGGTCTGGGCCCCACAACACAGCGCCCGGCTGGCGAACCACACCTTCCAGAGACTCAGACAGTATCTTAAGGGGACGCGTGTGGCGCGCTCAGTTATCAGTTACTTTTCTTCCGCGTCGTTTCCTACTTACAGGGAGACATCTGACCCTACGGCACACCTGTTTCGACGAGTTTCGGCCCACTAACCGCATGCCACCCAAAAGGAACTCCAGTGAAAGGGTTTAAGTTACTATGCTACGAACTGGGAGGTGAACATGCAGGATCCGTTGCGAATTGGTAGAATCGTTGCAACACCAAACAGTTACGGCATTTTCAAAAAATGTTCAAATGTGTGTGAAATCTTATGGGACTTAACTGCTAAGGTCATCAGTCCCTAAGCTTACACACTACTTAACCTAAATTGTCCTAAGGACAAACAAACACACCCATGCCCGAGGGAGGACTCGAACCTACGGCATTTTATGTAGGCACACATGTTCCTGGTGAAACGAAGAATTAGTGATACCAATACGTTGCGCGTTGAGCTAGGTAGACGTTACTAACTACATCTACATCTACATTATTACTCTGTAGTTCACAATTAAGTGCCTGGCAGAGGGTTCATAGAAACACCTTCAAGATATTTCTCTACCGTTCCACTCTCGAACAGTGCGCGGGAAAAACGAACGTTTGACTGTTCCTGTGTGAGCTCTTGATTTCTCTTATTTTATTATGATCATCGTCTCTCCCTATGTAGTTGGGCACCAACAAAATATTTTCACCTCTGAGGAGAAACTTGGTGACTGAAATTTCATGAGAACATCACGACGCAACGAAAGACGCCTTTGTTTTTAATGATTGTCACTCTAGTTCGCGTATCATATCCGTGGCGGTCTGTCCCGTATTTAGCGTCAATACAAAACGAGCAGCCCTTCTTTGAACTTCTTCAATGTTCCCCGTCAGTCCCAACCGATGCAGATCCCACACCGTACAGCAGTACCCAGAAGAGTGCGAACAGGAGTGGTGTAAGCAGCCTCTTTAATACCACCTGTTCCGTTTTCTAAGTGTTCTGCAAATAAATCGGAGACTTTGGTTTGCTTTCCACTCAACATTATCTAAGTGATTGTTCCAGTTTAAATAAATCGTAATTGTAATCCCTAAGTATTTAATTGGATTTCCAGCCTTGAGATTTGTGTGCTACGTCGTGTGCCCGAAGTTTAGCGGATTCCTCTTATTACTCATCTGGACGAGTTCACACTTTTCATTATCTACAGTCAATTGCCACTATCCGTAGCATTGCAACTGGTTTTGATGACCTGTCTTCACAAGACAGTAAATGACAGTATCATCCGCAAACAATCTAAGAAGGCTGCTCAGAATGTCTCCTAAGTCGTTTATGTACCGGTTGCGTATAACTAAAATCAGTTACTCACACAGATCAAGTGTAGGCTGTAATTATCTTATGGTTGCAAAGCTTGGTAGATATGATAAGGCTGAATACGGAACCAGTTCACGCTGGAAAACAAATAAGTTCCAACTGTCCCCGAGACAGGTGCAGATTTGGCGCTGTGCACTGTTTATGTGGCGGTATTACGTCCACGCTGTTATTTGACAAGCCAAAATGGGAGTGAACTGCATGGTTGTCGAGAACAGAGGCCGTGCGCTATTAGTGAAACTTGTTAATATGAACACCAGCAATTACAGTGCTGCATGGGGACAGTATCGCCGACTGAAAAGTTTGAGGAGAGGCCCGATGTCATCAAATGACTTCAAGAAGATGATAATGAAATTCGAAACATATGTGAACTCGGTGTGGCACCTGGAAAAGGAAAGCGTCCTATCCGAGTGAAAGTTACTGACGAGGTTGCTGTTGCTGTAACTGACCATGCAGCACTTGCTCCGGGTAGAGTTGGTACTCGTGCTGTGTCACGAAAATTGTCCATCCTATCTACGGACAATAGCATGGAAAGTTTTCGGGACATTTTACATTGGTACCCGTACAATATCCAGACAGTGCAGCAGCTGAAACCTCATGACCCGCAACAACGTTCTGAATTTGCTCTTCGGTTTTAGGCACGGATCGAAGTTGATGACATATGGCCGGGCAGTATTCCATGGAGTGACGATGCACATTTTATACTACATGGTGCAGTACATAGAACTACTGAATTTCGGATAGTGTTAAACCGCGTATTGTGCACGAAAAGACATTGAAATCGCCGTATGAGACTGTGTGCTGTGGATCCACAGGCACCATTATTCTCGGTCCGTCCTTATTTAAAGAAAATACATCCAGAAGGCCTGTCGGGTGTACGTTACCGAGAACTCGTTGTACAGAAAAAAAAATGGTTCAAATGACTCTGAGCACTATGGGACTTAACATCTGAGGTCATCAGACCCCTAGAACTTAGAACTACTTAAACCTAACTAACCTAAGGACATCACACAGACATCCATGCCCGAGGCAGGATGTAGCGGTCGCGCGGTTCCGGACTGAAGCTCCTAGAACCGCTCGCCCACAGCGACCGGCATTCGTTGTACAGCATGTGATTCCTGCTTTGAAAGAAAGAAAGTGTTTTGAACTTCAGTTTTCAAGCAAGATGGGGCATCACCTCATGTCATTCACCCAGTGAAAGATTTGATTAATGCAGTTACCCACGAACGTGTTATCTCCAGGGATTTTCCAGATCGATGGCCAGCAAGATCATCTGAATTCACGTGACTTTTGGCTCCAGCGATATCTAAAACAATGCGTTTACCAGGGGCACGCTCGGCCTCTACCTGACATGAAGCCCAGTAGATTGGAACACGCTGCTCAGACTCCACCGGAACTGCTGCAAGCAACAGTTGATCTGATCGTTTTAGGGATGCAGCATCTCGTCGACGTCTCCGGTGTACATATTGAACAAACTGTGTAACGCGCGGTTAATAATAAAATCAACATTATGCTTTCATCTTTTGTTTGACCTTCTCTGCCAATTTCCCGTTCCTAAACCATTGCATACGGAAACACTTCTATATATCTTTCTGGCACTCACAGGAGCAGATCTGCATCTGTGGGCCAAAATTGTAAATACTTTTTTGTCCAACGTTAATCGATTCCACATTGACGCACTAGAATACCTTCCAATTTTCGCTGTCATACAATAATTACAGCCCACATTGCACGTCTATGATTAGCTGAACTTTATTGAAATCTTGTTACTGGGCATGAACGAATAATGTAGTCTACTAACGCAATGGAATTTTAAGCTTTGTTTCCGTGCTTGCAGAAAACAGTAACTGCATTAAAGAGGGTCCGGCTTTTTCCAATAACACAACTTTTGGTTTTGTTTAATACCCAAACATGTTTCACCATAATTCGGAATCATCAGAAGGTTTGCTACTTTTATTGTTTCTTTTTTTCACCTGAGAAGTAAACTGTACAGCGAACTGTGCGCCTTAGCCAGTTGTAGTGTCCCTTAGGCGATTTTTACGGACAGTGCGTGTTCAATGAATATAAAAATAGTGAATAACATAAAATAGACAAGACTTAAAAGGCATTTGTGAAGAACTATATTAGTAATATTTATGAAAACCCATAACATAAATACTCTGAACCGAAAAGGACTTTATCGCTCGTGATTAATATCGTAGTGAAAAATATATCGAAATAAAATATTTGTATCTGTGTGTAATTATATATACGATGGACGACGGACAGAACAAATCTTTTTCTTCTGCTTCTTTTGTTCGTTAGATTGTGGGTAGCGCTTAACGCTTTGAGATGTTCGTATTGTTTTCTCTCCTAGACGACGTGCATGTATATGTAAAGTATCACTTAAATTATAAAATAAGTGGCTCTGAGCACTATGGGAATTAACATCTGAGGTCATCAGTCCCCTAGAACTTCGAACTACTCAAACCTAACTAACCTAAGGACATCACACACATCCATGCCCGAGGCAGGATTCAGACTGAAGCGCGTAGAACCGCAGCTCGGCCACACCGGCTGGCTTAAATTATATGTATAAAAACTAGCTCATGTTATTATTTCAAGGTAGAGTAGATCGGGGTGAGATGCCTAAAGCTGGCATTTCCGCCGGCTCTCAACAGATCGCGACACCAACCTGCACGGCAATTGCTAGCTGCAGTATGGGGCGAAGGCAGCTCCTTGTATCGCTGGTGGTAATTGTTTCTCCGCTTTGGAAGCAACAAAAACAAGGTAAGAGTAAAAAACTGACGCCTTCTTAATAGTGCACAGCTATTTTCAAGAGCGTACGAGCGTCTGAATAATATAGTAGAGGCAAATGCTTCACATGTTGAGCGTAGGAGATACTTTGTAGTTTAAGTTGCCATCCGCCGTTGCCACACAACGGCCATGTTGTACCAGTCACGGGAAGTGGCATCTCACCCCGATCCTCGGGAGAGACGCCACTGTTTTCTCGGGGTAAGATGCCGAATCGTATCCCTCAGGTACACAGACTTTCTTTTGGTAGGAAATGCCTCGAACGTATGTTAGAACGTCAAACAGGGGTCAGTGGTGTGAAGAATCCCTACAAATGGCTATGAAACATGTAAGGACTGCTGGAATGAATTGTTTTAGAGCTTCCCAAGAATATGGGATCTCATATAGAACTCTGATATGACGTCTGGTAAAGAAAGATGAAAGGAAGCATGGCATGGGCCCACAAAGTAAGCAGTACTCTATTAATTATGTTTTCTTTGATTATGGAGCAAAATGAGAATAATTTCTAACCGAAATATTAATTCACCTAAAAATTAATGATTGAATTACACTTTTTTAATTCCTCAAACTTTTCTCACTGATGAATAACTGTCACATTATAATTATTGGTATTATTTATAGGTAGCCTTGGTGAAGAGAATGAGAAACAAATGTCATTTACATAAGCAGTTGCAAATGTGTGGATTTTCACCGACTGGAGAAACTCTTCGTAGGCTGGTATTCCATTTTGAGGAAAGAAATGAAATTCCTCAAAGATTTTCTAAAGAAATTCAAATGGCAGGTTGGGACTGGTTACAGTCCTTTCTGAAACGTAACCCACAGCTAGCTATGAAGAAGCTACAAGGTCTCTCTATTGATATGGGACTATGGGAAGGAATAGAGAAGCTATTGCAGCATATTTTTCTTTAGTTCCGGATGTCTTAACAGCAAATTCTTTACTGGATAAGCCTGGCCGCCTGTACAACATGGATGAAACTGGGTTTCAGATGAATCCTAGGCCAGAAAAAGTTATAACAGAAAGAGGTTCTCCTTCTTTGTATCAAGTAACTTCCCAAGAAAAAGGGGAAACCATAACGGTAATCAGTTGCTGCAATGCTGAAGGCAACTTCATTCATCCAGCGTGCATTTTAAAAGGTAAAAGAAAGAAGTCTGAATGGGAGGATGGACTACCGAATGGTTCGATTGTATTTATGAATGGGAGATCAGGGTATGTCAATTCTGACATATTCATGAGTTGCATGAAAAACCAAAAAACAGAAAACAACAAGGAAAAGTAGTTCTGCTTCTCGATGGGCACACCTCACACTCTACTGATCCAAATATGCTTGATCTTGCAACAGAAAATGATGTGATCATAATTTGTTTACCTCCGCATTCAACACACTACCTTCAGCCTCTTGACAGGTGTGTTTTCAAATCACTGAAACAAGCTTTTTAGAGGACAATGCGAAACTGGACATTGTGTCATCATGGACATAAAGTCTCAAGAGCACAGTCCCCATTCTTCTTCAGCGAAGCCTGGAAGAAAGCTACAGTTCCATCCAATGCTCAATCTGGATTTGAAGCTTGTGGCTTGTACCCATACAACCCGGAAAGAATTCCAAAGGAGGCATTTCAAATTTCTGATCTGGTTGCTACTGGTGTGGCAGACAAGAATGAAGGATATAACACTGACTGTAGAGGATGTGCTCAGGTTGTTCTCCCACAGAAAGGCAATAGAAGACTTGAAGCACAGGTTGATAATGAGCCGATGCCAGGAAAGTCTTCGAAGAAATTACTCCTATGCCTATCTTGGACCCATTACCATCCAAGCGCAGAAAGAAAACCGCTGAAGTTCTCACAGAAGGGAGTCGAAAAGAAGCAGCAGGAGCTAGGTCACAGCGAATTAAAAGCAAAAAATCAACTCCAGGTCGGTCTAAGTTTAGCACACCAAGTAACTCAGCAAATGACAGTGATTATTGTGCTGAGTGTGCCAAGAATTACTATGATAAAAATGGACTACAGGTGGATTAGGTTCAGTGTGTCATTTGTAATATGTGGTTTCATGAAACCTGTACAGAGGAAGAAAACATGTGCAATAACTGTACAAATGAATTCTGATTTCACTTGGATGCTTTCTTGCCATTTGCTTATTCTTAAATGTATTTATAAATTTGTTTTGTATTCTATTCCTTACAAACGTAATAAATTTGCTTTCTGAATTACTTATGTAGCTATGTTGTATCATAAATGCACAAAACTAGTGCTGAAATCTCCTTGCAATATAACTGTCATCTCACCCCGATGCCTGGGGTGTGATGCCTAACGACACTGTTCATAAAAAAATTAAATATTCATATAATTAATAATGATTTCGTAACGCCAACTGGCCTTTACATAGAAAAATCTCATCAGTGAACAATATTTCAGTGCTGATCCTAAATCTCCAATTCTAACTCGCCTTTTGATTCTCCAAACCTTACGTATGGCATCTTCCCTCGATCTACTCTAATATAAGCACCTGATCTCAATGTTTCACTTGCAGAGAAAGATTAATTAGTGTTTTTTAGCTGCTACTACGCCCAAAAGCCTTTATCGCTGACGGGCAACAATTGGCAGCCATTACGCGGCAGATTCAAATATTAAGTTATTTTGCAGATTTCATTCATAGCAGTGGCTACTAAATCATTTTAAATCATTATTTACTTTGAGTTTGAGGATTTCAGTAACTCGCATTTACAAGAGTTCAGATATTTTCAGCGATATCAGTTAAGTCAGATCAGTGAATTGTGGCGTGGACTTCATTTCGTGAAATTATTAACTTGTAGGGAGCCTGGCGCTCATCCAAAATAAAATCAGACATTTATTTGGCCTCCCACAAAGTATTCAGCTTATATTGGCCCCGCCTACGTAATGAAAATAATTAATGTTAAAGTCTCATCTTACGTAGTTTAAAGTAAGGGACGCCGGCCGTTGTGGCCGAGCGGTTCTAGGCGCTTCAGTCTGGAAATGCGCGACCGCTATGGTCGCAGGTTGGAATCCTGCCTCGGGCATGGATGTGTGCGATGTCCTTAGGTTAGTTAGGTTTAAGTAGTTCTAAGTTCTAAGGGACTGATGACCTCAGATGTTAAGTCCCATAGTGCTCAGAGCCATTTGAACCATTTGAACCATTTGAAAGTAAGGGACCAAAATACAGTTACACTAATATGACCACCTGTCAACGGCCTGAATAACCACCCTTTTGCGGAGCGGACCGTTGCGAGATATGCAAGAAGAGAGTCATCGAATTTCTGGAAGTGATCAACAGTCATGCCAACTCCAGCGCCGTGGCCAGCTGCGCTAGGTTTGTCTGTTGAGGACTCATGGCGCGAACAGCCCAATCGAGGTGGTCCCATAGATTCTCGATTGAGTTTGAAGAGTTTGGAGTGCGTACCGTAAACTCATTGTAGTGCTCTCCGAACCGCGGACGTGTGACACGTTGCATTGTTCTGCTGGTAGATGCCATCCTGCAGAGGAAAAACAAACTGCATGTAGGAATGGACATGGTCTCCAAGAATAGATGTGTACTTGTGTTGATCCATTGTGCCTTCCACAACGATGAGATCAGTCTGGGAACGCCATGAGAACTTTCCCCAGAACATAAGGCTCCCTTCTCCGGCCTGGACCCTTCCGATGATTCGACGGCCTTATGTCCGATGGAGCACAATATGTGATTCATCTGAAAAGGCCAACTGTCGCCACTCAGTGGACGTCCATAGCGCCCAAATTCCAGCCTTCCTCACTGATGAACAGCAGTCAGCATTGGGACACGAACCAGGCGCCTGCTGCAGAGATCCACATGCAGCAACGTTCGCTGAACTGTCGTCATGTAGCCCCTTCGTTCACCTGGGCGTCCATTTGCTCAACAGTTGCACGTCTGTTCTCCCGTTTACACCTCCGCAGCCGTGGTTCATCCCTGTCCTCTATGGCTCGGCACCAGCTTTGGATAGCTCCGGTTTGCCATGTACGGTATACTTTAAACACAGCGGCACGCGAACCCTTTACAAAATTGGCCGTTTCGGAAATGCTTTCAGTCTTGACCCGAAAGCCAATGAGCATGCCCTTTTGGAGGTCAGATAAATCGCTCCCTTTCTGCATTGCAATAACGACTGCGCTCTTTGACTGACTGACTGGCAATCGGATGGGTTCGGGACCCCTATGTTTCAAGGCCCGGGACAGTATAGACCCTTTCCGTGTGTCTGATTGTGAGGTTCTGGATGAGGGTAAGCTCGTTGGAAGGAGGTGGTTTGTTGTCTGAGGTAGATAATTATATGTTATAGTTTCTGTCCAGTATCATTCTAGGGAATTTGGCTCTGGTATCTGGAGGGATTGTTCCTAGGGACTGGATGAATGGGTAAGGGGATGTTTGTGTTCGTGTGTAGGAGGAGTTGGCTTTTTCGAGGATGATCTATGGGGATTTTCTTTATGTTTAGTTGTTGGAGTATATGTGTATTCGGATGGTAACGGGGGGCGGCGACGGCTATTCAGAAGAATCTGTTCTACAGGGTCTGGGTTTTCTTGACATGAGTGTCTGCAGCTGTGGCCCAGGGTTCTGAAGCGTAAGTTATAACTGGTAGGATAATAGTATCTGCGTCCCCAACACGCTTTATATGCCGCCCTTTGTCAGTGCTACCACCTGCCGTCTGAGAGTGCTTATTGCACGTTGACGTCGAGCGGAAGACACATTAATGTGACTGGACTGTGTAATAAGATCGAGAATCCACCAACGATCAGGAGAAAAAGTCTTTTTACCTATAGAAACAACATCAAAAACACATACGACAGATAATAAAAACCAGGCACAGCTCAGGATAAGCCACATACAGTGACGATGACATGTCGTAGTAATTTAGACTTACGGCTGATTTCTGTTGGCAGCCACTGTGGACATAAACTGTTTAAAAAAATGAGACAGTAGTAGAAGAAAACACGCTGCGATGAAACGCTGTGGTGAAACATGTTTGCGTATTAAACAAAACAAAAAACTATGATCTAGCAAAAGGGCGGCCCCCTTTTCATTCAGTTGTTATATGGTCCACTGGTTGTTCCGTCGCACCTCAGTGACGTTCAGCGCTGTGTGCGAGCCGTTATTTGTAGAGATCCTTTGCATCTTGGATGCCTGGTTCTGACACGGCTGAGGCAGCTCCAGACTTTCCTTGGCTCCTGCATGTACATAGGCCGTGCGGTTTTCCAGGTGTCCAGCCAAATATACACTAGTCCGGCCTCTCCGGCGTTAGTTAGACTTTTTAGCGATGGAGCAGAGAACGTACAACTACGGCCCTTTCCAAGTTAAGGACGTAAGCGCGTGCAGTAAGTACAAGGAGGAAAAAGGAGATAGGGGTATGTAGATATACCAACCGGTGCTCTTCTTATGCCAGCGTCGTATGATTTTCTTCGTATGCCGAACGAGCATAACACAAAATTTCACGAACACACCACGCACAAAGCGAGCGAGGCAAAGTAAACTACCGTGGCGATGAGCCGACGCCAACCCGCCATATCAATATGAAAAGTGGACCTCTTATTTCAAATCACGGCATAATAGAAGATTTTATTCGGAATTACTGAAATTGGCAAAATATTATTTCGCAATTCCAGACAGTAATGCCAACGTCGAAAGACTGTTCTCTTTGATAAACGTCAATGGGCAAAAGAATGCTTTTTGCAAACCGGCATAATCCTAAAGATGATGTTCTTGTTCTTGTTATGTAATTTAAAATTATTAATAAACGGTTGAAAATATCGAACTGCTCTGTTTGTATTTAAAACAGGTCGTCATTTTAAAGCAAAATGTACGGCCGAGTCCAGGTTTTCTATTTTTGGATCTGGCTACCCTAAGCAGAAGAGAAAATGGGGAAGGGAAACAGTGAATGATCTTTAATGAGAACTGCTCGTATGTTAAGTACATGTGTAATGAATGCAGTATTTCATCGCCAGAATATTTTGACCTGTGCATTTTCTTTATCTCTTGCTTACAAACATCGTAGTATCAGAAAAGAGCCACACTTTTTGTTCACTGAGCAAGTGTCTAGAAGCAAAATTTTTGCATACTATCATCACACACAGTTTATGAACTCATTTCATGACCGCTTAGTGGAGAAACTATATTTTTTAAGATGTGATATTCGTGTGACGCTTCGCATATCTCTCTTTGACACTGAACGCAACTCACAAGACTACAAGTATTGTTTTCATTTACTCTCTGAAATTAAAAAAAGGATTAACAAACATTCGTAAATAATAAATATTATTCAAATTTTTCGATGAAATAGAAGAAAAGCTTTTCTTATATGTGTTATGAAATTTTATTTTACATCCTGCTTCTATTATAATTTTTTTTAATGCGACTTCTTGCGATGGGGCCTATTCCCGTGCATTTGTCGTAACTGAGCTTTTCACCTTTAGATGGAACCGAGAAAACTTACATAAGACAATGGGCGAAAGAAATGCATCAGTTTTCATGATTTTAGTTTGCCACTGCTTAGAAACTATAAGAGGTTTGCAAATAAACTACCCGTCGGAGGTTCGAGTCCTCCCTCGGGCACGGGTGTGTATGTCGTCCTTAGCGTGAGTTAGTTTAAGTTGATTAAATAGTGTGTTAGCTTAGGGACCGATGACCTCAGTAGTTTGGTTCCACAAGACCTCACCACAAATTTCCAAATAAACTAACGAACTCTCTTTTAAGATGGTTGTAAGAGTGGATATGTACCGTAAAACCCCAGAAAATTCTGATAACACTGGCTTGGGCACTTCGTTCATCTGTCAACACATGAAGCAAATTCATAATAAAATATAATAGCTAGTAGCTTAAAATCAGTCAAGCTGGAACTACCTTATCTTATTCCAGATCTTTCCAGTGGAATGTGCGTACCTCTGTTAATTCTTCTAGACTGTCCTCCTCCGTCGTCGTAACACAATAACAAACGGCACTCTAGTGTCAAAGTGTGTCGCGGCCCTCAGACGCACAATATATTGACCGTCTCAGAGCGGTGTTCCCAGTTAGCGCAATATAAAGGGTGTACATAAAGTCCGGGAGCACTTTCAATTATTTATTGCACAAGAACCAAACGTTATACAGATATCATACATATGTCGTTTCGAAGAGAAACCATGACTGTTTTTTTTTTTTTTCATGTCTATCGCCACACCATAGTTTGGTAAATTGCCGATAGTCAGCGCTAGTCGCAAACATGGCGAGTTCAGGCGGGGAGCGAGCCATGCTACAGAAGGGGACAGCTGTTTCATGAAGTGGCCTCCCCGATCACATGAAAGATCTGATGTATGTGCCGCCTCTACCATGTGATGTAACAGAGCTTCGGGAGCGAATACGGGAAGCGACTGCCACAGTCGACGATGCCATGCTGGGACGGGAATGGCAAGAATTCGATTACCGTACTGACGTCTGCCGGGTCACTCGTGGTTCGCATATCGAATGTTTGTAAAAAAACTTTCAGAGCTTCTTTTCAAAATGCAATATGTATGACATCTATACAATGTTTAGTTCTTGCGCAATAAATAATTGCAAGTGTTCCCAGACTTTATGTACACCCTGTATAGGAGACCCAGAGCATCAAAATTATTGACGCTCTCTCAGTATATTGCGCAATATACGTACCGGCTGAAGACGGTATTGCGCAATACATGGCTGGCTGTTTCTGCCGAAACTCCGTGATTTGTACCCACGATATATGATACAGCGAAGCCATGTAAATGTGAGTATACCAGGAAAGATAGACGAAAAGAATCATCTGATGATGCTGAGTAAGTTTTTAAGGGGACCAAAGAGATAAGGTCATCTGTCTGTAATTCACCCGCGTTGCTCGAGAAACATCGAAACAGTAGTTCATTTCACTCACACATGAATCAGCAGGTCCCTGTTCATTGAATCGACAGCTTCGACAATAGGCTATTTGGCGTTTTCTGAAAACTCTCTTAAATGATAGATTAACGTCATTTTGTACTCCTAACATGCTTTTTTTTCCTCTTGAATTTCAGTATTCTTTTATGAAAACAAAGATAAAATTCAAATAATCTGAAAGCCCGCTAAAACGCTACATTCGAGTCACGTGATGCGTGTGACGTCACTGGCTAGCTCGCTGGTCCTGTTGTCCTAATACTAATTCACACTGATGTCTTGTTTTGGAATTTACGTTTCGGAAAATGGGTTACAAATGGTGTGTAGCACCACCGCACACGATGTCAACAACTGGCTCAAGTGAACGCGCCGTCGCGGGGTTAGCGGCAGCGTACACACCACTATCGATACGGATTACCCTGGCGGCGCTGCCTTTACCACCAGAGTGAGCAACCGTATAAGGGCGCCATCTACCAACACTCTGATTGGCCGGACCTGCGGATTTAAGCGAGCTCCCTGAGCCCGTTTAACCAGTTCAATCTTCGCCGATGACTGTGTTACTACGCGGCTGCTGGATTCACGACGACCGAACCGTACTGTGGCCTCCCTGGCTGGAAACTTGCGACGCGTCGGTATTGACTGGTTGGCAGTGGTTTGGACTTGTATTCTCTGCTAGTGACTCTGATTTCTCCTTGGCGCTATAGCCAGCGAAGTGTTGTGTAGTCGAACTTAAGTTTTGTTTTGAGTGACAGGAGGTCAAATAAATTTGGTTATCACGGAATATTTGTTGTTTTATAGTGCGGATATATATATATCCTGAAAAGTTGTAAAGTTGTTTTTGAGTGTTCCAGAGAATGAGAAGATGCGTAAAATATGGTTGCACTGTATCGGCAAATTGCCAGCAAGTCGACGCACAAGTTTACTAACTTATTAAATGTGTGTTGCACTGACCTCTAAGATAGCCGGCCGTTGTGGCCGAGCGGTTCGAGGCGCTTCAGTCTGGAACCGCGTGACCGCTACGGTCGCAGTTCGAATCCTGCCTCGGGCATGGCTGTGTGTGTAATTGTAAGTTCTAGGGGAATGATGACCTCAGATGTTAAGTCCCATAGCGCTCAGAGCCATTTGAACCATTTTTTTTGTAATAAACAACTGAAATCTGTTCTTTCTTTTTGAATTACCCGGTAAATATTCCACAATAATATTGTGTCGTTCTTGACCTCGCACTTTCGCGCAACATATTGACACAATATTATTGCACAATAAATGTTGAGTATGTGAGGGACCATGACACACAGGGGGAAGTCGCAGCCAAGCTGCGCCGTATGTCTATCGACGGCTCTCGCCCCATGGCATCTCGTAGTTGCGAGTATGCGACGCTGTGGAGACTATAGCTTAGGAGCGAGTGTGAAGACTAACAAGGTGACCGCGCCTACTCATCATCACAGAATTCGTCCGAATTTATGAAATGAGCAGAGAATTACCAGAAATTATTGTGAGAGAGTGGGAGCTCCAGATGGCCAAGCATTAAAAAAGAAAGAAAAGCATTTTTGGCGCGGGTCGGCGATGCATGAGCTATTTATGTTAGCTTAGGTGCTGGGCAGCAGTTGGCACAGCGGAACGAGTATGTATGGTAATCTGAGCATCGTGGGACCAAGTCACCATGCGGGAACTGTTTTTTATTTTCAATTTTCACTTTAGATTGCAAATAATGCTCCTTATACTGTATATATGAATATTTTCATAAAAGGCATTTGAAGCAGTTTTCCTGACATGTGATGAAACCTTACGTGCAGGGGAACAAATTTCTTGTGTTAACTGACTGATGAGGAGGACAAACAAATTCGCAATTATGCGGCGAGATCTTTCAAGATGAAGGATCGCTATCGTGCAGTATTAAAAGTGATACCCCCGTCCAAATGCACTCCGTTAGTGCAGCCAGCGACGTCTGCTTTTATCGTCAGATAAAAAATTTGACCAAAAGGCTTCAAAACCTCTCTTATCTCTTCGATAAAGAGGGAAAACAATCAAATTCCGAGAAAGCAGCGTCAAAATACATTTCATTGTACATCAATAATTACCCTCGGCAATATTTGGCGAAATGATGCGTTACGCTTGGTTTGCTGTCAAACGGTGCGACGAGAGGAGACCTGCTTTGAATCTAAAACAAGTTTGTATCCCTACGGCAACTTCAGTACAATCATGTGATTGCAAAAATGTGGCGCTTATAATGTATGCAATATGCCGAGGAAATTACTTGTGCCTCGCAAGACTCAACGGTACCGACCGACCGCCGTGTCATCCCCGGAGGATACGGAGGGGCATTTGGTCAACACACCGCTCTCCCGACCGTTGTCAGTTTCTGTAACCAGAGCCGCTACTTCTCAGTCAAGCACCTCATCGATTGGCCTTACAAGGGCTGGGTGCACCCCGCTCGCCAACAGCGCTCGGCAGACCCTGAAGGTCACCCATCCAAGTGCTTACCAAGCCCGACAGCGCTTAACGACGATGATCTGACGGGAAACGGTGTTACCACTGCGACAAAGCCGTTGCCAAATTAATAAAATTATTTAAATTTATACGTGAAGTTCTCGTCTACGCCTTACAATCGCTGCCTGGATATTTATTTATAAACCCAAATATCCTTCTGCCTTTCCTTTCCAAGCCTCTTATGACGATATTAATGTATACAATACATTGAGCATTAATCCGATTTATTTGTAGTGTAAGTAATGTAAAAGTTGAATATAAAAATGAAATAAGTTTCCGCATAGGCGCTGGACCTCACGATCCCGGCCTTAGCAATGTACCCTTTCCGATACGCCAAATGAAGCTGAAAACTGTCATATTTGTGGCTTTGCAGCCAGCATATTCGGCTACAAGAAGCTCTTTTTAGAGCCGTTGGGAAGACAGCTGTATTAAGATGACGTACTGTGGAGTGAGGTACCGATGACAGATGGTTTGTTCGGTACGGATTTCGTGAGAAAGACCGCCTAAATTGTGGTCCTTCTCCTCGATTGGCTGCTGCATTCGGAAGTTGCGCATCAAAATGACAATCTTCTGCTATTAACATTAGACAAATTAAACAGCGTATTTACTTGCGCGTCATATTAAAGCATCTCTCAATGGCGTGCTACCATTCCATTATTTCACAAGTACTAATGACCAACAGAATAACAAACAACTGCAAAACGAAAAGGCAGATGAAGCACTTCGGCGATCTTCGGATCGCGCGTAAACTTCGATGGCGGGCGAAGTGGATCGGCTGAGAGATCAGAGTAGAGGTGGGTCGAACTCGTTCATTCCCGTGAACTACTTCATTCATTTCACTCTTTGCCGTGAAGCGTTCAAATGAAGTAGTTCATTCGTGAAGTACGGAAGCCTAGCGAAGTTGCCCAGTTCGCCGCTCAGCCGCTGCTACGCTCGCTTCGCCTCGCTCGTATAATAAAGCTTCGTAATACTTCACAATTTCACCAACAGATGGCGGAACTATGGAGTAACGTGCACGCAACGTTTTACGCTCTTACAGCGTCTGAGTTATCTTAAATAGAGCATGGTCGAAGGGGACAAAGGAAAGATAAACAGAGAAGGCTGTCACGTATAAAGAAGGTACTACATTTAATCTTGCTCGACATTTTCTCGTGAAGCGCCCAAAAAAGTCTTTATCTGCCAAATGAAATATTATATGTTGTATTCATGGACTGAAAAATAGGGCTACCAACGAAATGCAGTCCAGTTTTATGTTCCTTTTAAAATTTAATCCAAAATTGAATGAGTATGTTTAACACTGTCACAAAGTCTATATACCTACGTTAAGTAATTATTCAGAAGTTTTCCTGTAGATTTTATTTTTGTTGACAATAATAACCCACTAGATTCAAAACGTAAACTGTCACCTGTAGTCATTGATACGATTTCAGGTAAAATCCCTCTGTCAGTGTTATTAACAAACCTTTTATTTTCATGTTGGCTGTGCGTGCTCACACAGATAGCCTCTTCGTTTCCATCTTTAATATTCATTTGTCTTCAAGCGCTGCCAACGGTAGGCTACCCGTACACGCGAAGTTTAACTGCACAAATAGTCACGGGTAATGATGTCAGCACTGCAGGTAGCAGCTGACGCTGTCTTCTCTCGCCCCTCACATCCCCCGCCCCTCCTAAACCTATCGTTCCCCACAAACACCGCGCGATTCGTCGACAGGCAGCACAGGGAGGACTGAAGTGAAGGGAGGATGAGTGACGTGGGAGAGGGAGAGGGGAAGAGAGTGAGTGAACTAGAAAAAAGTGTGGAGTGTGCCATCTGTGAAGAGTTTGAAGTACCAGTTCATTGAAATTGAGTGGTTAGTTCACACTTCACAGGAATGAAGCGTTCATTTGAACGACTCATTCACGAGCTCCCCATCACTAGATCAGAGCTCGTTCGTCAGTCTCGGAGGCCGGACATGTTATCCTCCGCGGTATCAGTTAAGACTTAATTTGCAATGTCTAGTTTGTGAACAGAGCCGGTTGGGCAGTGTCGGAAGACAGACATGTTGTCCGGCGCGGTCGGTGTTAGATAAGTCTTTGTTAGTAATCTATGGTTTGTTAATAGAGCTCGTTCGGCAGTCTTGGAGGACGGACATGATTTTCGCCACAGTATTAGTTAAGAATTTATTAGCAGTATATGGTTACCTGAACATGTAGTTGAGAACAGTGTGATATTAATTACGGATATATGCAGTTCATTAATTTGTTGAAGAATAAAAATCTGTTGTGACACTAAAAAGGAACGTAATTGTGCAGTTTGTCGTGTCCTGCTAATAAAAGGCGAGTGCATCCCTTATAAACAAAAAGATTGGAAATTTAATCATTTATAAAGCAACAGTTCCTCGCTAAGATTTTCTTACAGCCTTAAGATTACAGACTCACGACCTACGTGCTGTTTTCTGTGCAAGGGACAACAACTATAAAAGACTGCAGTTTGGTGAACATTTATTAGAACTTATGCATTCCACTCAGGGCGGTGGAAGTAAATAAGCATCTGGCGTGTACTGCAATCTCAGTACAAATGAGGTCAGTGACACGTCATCTGTGGTAACACGGAGGAGGTATGAAGAAGAGAAATGTTTTTGAGGGAAGAGGCTTACCATACGCACGCATATATCCCCCTCTCTCTCTTACCTTCTCTTTTTCAAGTTAGCGTAAAATCTACGCTTAGATAAATGGCTCATACCTCGCCCAACCCACGCCAAAAACGCTGTCTTCAGGGTTCTGTAATACAGACCATAAAAACGGAGCCATTATAGGATCGCTTCGTTCATCTGTGTGTGTGTCTGTCAGTCCAGCCCAGCAACACCAGCGATAATTGCTAAAAATGCTGAAAATTCTTTAAAGAAATATTATAGATGACATGGGCAAGCTAATTTACATTAGTAATACACACTT
The DNA here is from genome assembly GCF_023864275.1 of Schistocerca cancellata. Taxonomy (NCBI): domain Eukaryota; kingdom Metazoa; phylum Arthropoda; class Insecta; order Orthoptera; family Acrididae; genus Schistocerca; species Schistocerca cancellata. The sequence continues at coordinate 831,019,642 of NC_064627.1, read as the reverse complement.
TTGATAAATTATAATGTATTTAGACCACAACAATAATTCAACTTACATTAGTTTGTAATTTCTCCTCTAATGGCGGCTAAATCTAGATACAGACAAATGAAGTCTACCCATTCATAAAATGCTACGTCACAGGTTCCTCTCTCTCTCAGCTCTGGAGGAAGAAGACAAAGAGTGCACACTATGTATTCCTATTTATATCACTTTCAACCGTTAATGTCTCTTTGCAATCTGCGGCTGTATTTTACATTTTTATTATCGCAGATATTGACACATTTCGTAATTACATTATGAGTATAGAAATATTACAATCATAAATACATCGAGAATATTACTACAGAAAATATTACAATAATAACGAATGTCCTTTACACAAAATTAAATAATATTTTTGTTAAATAATTACAGTATATACAAATTGCTTCATAGCGGCGTATATAGTACAATTAAATTTTAGTTTATTAATAGTGTGTGTGCTGCCAGGGAACGTTACAGAGGGAAATTAATTTTCTTTGTACTGCTGTCCAGAATCATGCCAGATGTTTAGTATGTCATCGGAACCTCACGTATTTATAAAAGTACTCGACTGAACGGCACTTTAATACCTGTCACAAAGATCAGTTCGAAAATTTTTCGCAAGAGGAACGCCAGTAAAAGCTTGAAGAACTGAAAGAAAATTTCAAGCAGCATTACGGTGAAGTAAGTGTTTCCTATCGTATGACTCTTTATTATTTATAAAGATGACAAATAAAACTATATATAAGAATCTGATATATCGCTTAGCAATGTGCCTGCTATCTAATATCAGATTATCAGCAACAAGGAACATTTCCTTTCGGTTAATTTTTATGTATCGGTTTCACTAAATCGCGTCGCACAGAGTTTCAGGTGCGTTATTTTTTGCCACTTCCTGAAAAGCCGTCACAAACGCTCTCTCGGACAGGAAACTGTCATTAAGAGCCATTATTTGTTTTTGCGTATTTGTGTTTTTATGGATGGGAAAACATATGTTGTAGTTTTATCTGTGTTTTCAATTAATTAAAACGCAAATATTCCACTAGATAAAAATTTATTTTGCGACTACATTTCGCTGTCGTTGCTAGCGTCTATGACCGCTTTTCAGATTAACTGGGGAGAAAACGCACCTAAAACCAATCTTTTTTTGTTAGTTTTTTATTTGGTCTCCAATAAATGAAACGTTTAAAAAAACAGGATTCTACAAAATTAATTGTAAAGTTTTTTGCCGTGGTAGGAGCAGGAAACAGGTGGACATAGTTTGGGCGCAAGTTACAAATTCTCGCTGAGAATTGCGAAAGCAGGAAAACACTTTGCGGCTGTGAATCTCATCAAGGATTGCCTGCTCGACACGGCGGATTGTATTTGTCCAGCAGACCGCACGGAAACGTTTGAAAAAATAGATCTTTCGCCTCAACCTGTTCTCGCCGAGTCGAAGACATGGCCTCAGATATGGAGTAGTAATTAATGGAGAGAGCGGCAAACTTCGTTTCATTTTCTATCGCCCTTGATGAGTCCACGGACGTTGCGCGCATATCTCAGCTCGTCGTATTCATTCGGGGTGTCAACGACAATCTGCGTTCACCGAAGAACTTCTCGACCTTATACCATTAAAAGACACAACCGTGGGTTTGGATATTTTTCTAGCCGTGGAAAAAGTGTTCGAGTCAAAGGATTTTAAAATGGGAACGCCTGACCACTCTTAACAACGGATGGAACACCTGCGCTACGAGGGATACGCACAGGGTTCCTGGGTTACGTCAGGTCAAAACAGGCTGAAGTCGGCTGTTCCGTATTCGCGGCTGTCCATTGTCTGATATACCAGGAGGCACTTTGTGCGAAGATTGTCAACACAAAAAATGTTATGGACACAGTTGTTCGAACGGTTAATTATCTTCGCTCGCATGGACTCACACATCGCCAATTTAAAGAATTTCTGGCTGATATCGAAGCGGAATACCCGGACATCCCCTACCACGCCGAAGTAATACGGCTGTGCAGAGGGAAGGTGCTTCATCGGTTCTAGCCCTTGAGGGACGAAATCACTACCTTTTTGGAAATGAAAGGACGTCCAGAAGAATTACTTCGTGATCCTAGGTGGGTGGCGATTTTGGCTTTTCTGAGTGACCTAACTGGTTATTTAAATACTTTGAACATTTCACTCCGAGGCGAAAATCACTCTTTTGTTGATTTAGTGCAGACGATTTTAAAAAAAAGCCTTACTTTGTGGGAAAAACACTCGCGCGAGGAGAATTGTGGACACTTAACTGCATTAGACAGTGTTAAAGAAGATGTGGATTTTTCAGATTATGTTAAAATTAGATTTTTGGAGATAAGTGAGCTTCAACCGGCCTTAGATATATTTGTTCGCCCGTTTTCCCTTAGGGCAGATGACGTCTCACGTGTGTTCCAAATAGTGCTGATTGACCTGCAGTGCGATATCCGCCTGAAGGACCGCTTCCTTGTGTGTAAAACTTTGGATAACTTTTACAGCAGTTTTCCACGAGAGAAGTATCCTCTTTTGCACAAGCACGCGGCCAAAGTTCACTCAATGTTTTGTTCAACGTATATTTGTGAGCGCTTTTTCTCCCTAAAACTAAGAATCGTTCAGCACATACGGATAAAAATTTGACTAATTCTTTGAGGTTAGCCGTCTCCCGGGACATTATACCAAACCTAGACAAAATCATTTCCTCGAAAAAGAAAAACGTGTAAAATGTTAATTGTCTTCTTTTACAATGTTGACTGTAAGGATTCAAGGATTTTATAACTTTAATTATATTTTTTTCGTAAGTTTTCAAACGTGGTCAGATAAAATCATTGCGTACAAAACAGCAGACTAAGGATCGGATGTCTAAACTCTGAAAAGGGATACAAAAAGGTGCAGCACGTAGTACAACAAAAAATATTTACTTGTAACTACTTACAGTAAGAATGAGACTTACGTAAAATTATTTCTGTAATAGAATATTTATGATACTAGTTCATTTAAGAAATTGATATATCTTGCAGAAGACCTTATAACGATATGTTTACGTAATGTGTATACATAAACATACAGTTATATATGTCCTCGTTCGTAGTCGCTAATTATAACGATATGTTACTTTTGTGCTGTAACATATAGCTATAATCAGCGGTGGAAACATATTTGCGAACGCCGACTGTGTGCGGCTGTTTCTTGTTGGATCGTCTGATCAGTCGGAAGTTGCATTGCAGAGGAGAGTAAATGCCTATTCAAAATATAATTATTTTGGATAGCTCGACATGAATTTCCTAAGGGACCGTAGTTTATCATGCATTTACCAGTAGAATATGGCGCGGAGAAAATATTTCGCCGCATGCAACTTCCGTCCGAACTCGACGAAAGAATTCGTGACTGTGAACTCTCTATTTGGCAGAAACATATAGAAAATTAAATAATTTCATGAAGAAGTGAGACATAGATTCTATAGTAAATGAATAGTCCATACACCAGTTCCATTTAACTCTGAATTTATGGCAATTAATAGACGAACTTACACTGCAATGAAGGATTTAACATGGATGCCGTTTTGACTGGCACTTCTCTTAATGGAAACAATTCCTTTGACGTTTTCACATACACGTCGCACAATAAATCTACTGCTAGGCACTTTTAGTATTACACATTTACTTTACACTAGAACAATATTATTTTTAACAATAATAATACGGCGGCAAGACATGCGCGTCCGACACAAGTTACAGGAGACAAGAGAAGAATGAGTAACTGTTCATCGAGAATATCTCGTACCTCAAAAAAAAATGTGTAAAAGTGTTCTTCTTCTGTCCGTTTTTCGCGCCGCGGTTTTCAAAGTCAATAACTCACTGCATCTCTGACGGCGCTTCGACAATAAACAAGTTACGTCACAGGTCGTTCACCTTTTACATTCTCGCTAACTGTAGCTGTTGCCGAGCGACTGCTCGATAAGTGAATGATTTAAAATGATAAGGCAATCACATAATGTTACAACGTCTACTGTACATATGACGAGTGTGCATGTGCAATACTAATTGAATCAACCTGTGGGTCAGAAAACTAAGTTGTTCTTAGAGTGTCGTTTTAGGTAATGCCTTCTAAAGGTTTGCGTAGTAATTCTGCCACACGAACACTAATTGTTACCTAAACAGTAAATGGTTTGCTCGTTTTACCGCTCATCGACCACAGAGCTGCGCTTACTCTGTTATTTTGGTTTCGTTGGCTCTGACCGCGGGACAGCCCAGCGCAGAGCAGTGCTGTGCGGTGTGACTCGCTCCGCACCTGTCTGTCTCTCTCGCTCCTATGCCGAGACTATAACGACACACGGTCGCGTACGGGGCGCTGAACTACACTGCCTTGCGGCCGCGCCCGCCGGCCGCAATTCTTGGATGAGCCTGCACTAGACATTGCTGAGTCTTAACTGATACCGCGGCGGACAACATGTCCGTCCTCCGAGACTGCCGAACGAGCTCTGATCTTACACCCGAACCACATCGCCCGCCGTCCAAGTTTAGGCACGACCCGAAGATACGCCGAAGTGCTTCGTCTGCCATTTCGTTTTGCAGTTATTTATTATTCTGCTGGTTATTAATACTTGTGAAATAAAGTAATGATAGCACGCTATTGAGATGAAACTTCCTGGCAGATTAAAACTGTGTGCCCGACCGAGACTCGAACTCGGGACCTTTGCCTTTCGCGGGCAAGTGCTCTACCATCTGAGCTACCCAAGCACGACTCACGCCCGGTCCTCACAGCTTTACTTCTGCCAGTATCTCGTCTCCTACCTTCCAAACAGAGCACTTGCCCGCGAAAGGCAAGGGCCCGAGTTCGAGTCTCGGTCGGGCACACAGTTTTAATCTGCCAGGACGTTTCATATCAGCGCACACTCCGCTGCAGAGTGAAAATCTCATTCTGGAAACATCCCCCAGGCTGTGGCTAAGCCATGTCTCCGCAATATCCTTTCTTTCAGGAGTGCTAGTTCTGCAAGGTTCGCAGGAGAGCTTCTGTAAAGTTTGGAAGGTAGGAGACGAGATACTGGCAGAAGTAAAGCTGTGAGGACCGGCCGTGAGTCGTGCTTCGGTAGCTCATATGGTAGAGCACTTGCCCGCGAAAGGCAAAGGTCCCGAGTTCGAGTCTCGGTCGGGCACACAGTTTTAATCTCCCAGGAAGTTTCATATCAGCACACACTCCGCTGCAGAGTGAAAATCTCATTCTGGACGCTATTGAGAGATGCTCTATTTTGAAATTCAAGTAAATACGCTGCTTAGTTTGTCTAATATTAATAACAGAAGACAGTAATTTTGGCGCGCAGTTACCGAACGAGCAACCAGACGCGGAGATGGACCACAATTTTGGCGGTTTTTCTCACGATGCCCTTACGGAACAAACCATATGTGATCGGTACCTCACACCATGTAACGTCATCTTGCCCACCTGCCTTCTCAACTACTCTGAAAAGAGCCGAATATGATGGCTGCAAAGCCAGAAATATTACGTATTTATTATCTGAAGTCTAATGAGTGAGCGCACCAAGTTTCCGTCACTTCTGACAGATAGCGTAGCTGCAGGCCAGTTTGAAAATGGCGTCTGTAGATGATGTACGTTACAAGCAACGTGCTGTCATTGAATTTCTCACTGCAGAGAGAGAAACTGTGGGGAATATTCACAAACACTTATGCAAAGTCTATGGAGCATCTGCTGTTGACGGAAGTACAGTTAGTCGCTGGCCACGGAGGATGACGTCATCAGAAGGCGGTTCGGCGGAACTCCACGATTTGCAGCGGTCGGGGAACCATCCACGGCTGTCACACCTGACCTAGCCCCTCGGACTTCCACTTGTTTGGGCCATTAAAGGATGCCAGTCATGGAATACATTATGAGGAGGTGATTCACACAGTGAAGCGCTGGCTCCGCCACCAGGACAAGGCTCGGAACCGGCAGGACATACACGCCCTTGCTTCGCGCTGGAGGAAAGCCATAAAACGGAATGGAGATTACTCAGAAAAATAGGGTGTATAGAAAAAACACCATTCTTTCGTGTGTGTAATTCTCATTATGTTCAATAAAGAGTTGTTGAAGGAAAAATTCGGTGCATTAATTTCTGGGCATCCCTCGTATACAGGGTGAAAAGTATTTAAACCGACAAACTCTGGTAGGTTGTAGGGGACACCAAAGCAAATATTTTTCCCTAATGTCATTTTTTCCTATGAGGAGTATTTAAGCCGGTAGAGGAAGATTTCTCTGGAGGCAAATTAATTAAACCAACAAACACTTTTCGATTTTTTATGACCAAGAGACAACACATTAACACAACCCAATTTCTATCACAGTAGATTTTTAAAAATGCCTTCATTGACACGTAAACAAAGGGCATAAACCCCAGGAGTATCCTGAATTGTTCCTACTGTTGCTACTATCCAGGCAACCACATCCTCTTTTGATGCAACGGGAGTTGCGTAAATAAGGTAGCACGTATCTTCCCATACAAAAATTCCAGAGGGGACATATCTTGGGATCGAGCAGGCCATGGTACAGGACAACCTCTACCAATCCACGTTTCTGGGAACCGTCGGTACAGGAATCGACGCACACGACGACTGAAATGTGCCGTCATGTTGGAATCACATGCGTTGTCTTGTAGGGAGCGGGACGTCTTCCAGCAATTCTGGCAATGCTCTGGCAAGAAAATTGTAATAGTGCCTGCCATTTAATGGCCTAGGTAGCAGATACGGCCCAATTAAACAGTCCCCAATAACACCTACCCACACATTAACGAAGAACCGCACTTGATGAGCGCTAGTAACTGTGGCATGTGGGTTATCCTCACTCCAAACATGCGAATTGTGCATGTTGAAGACTGCTTCACGCCCGACCGTTGCTTCATCGGTAAACAACAAAGAGGATGGAAATGTAGGATGCATTTCACACTGTTACAGGTACCACTGCGAAAACTGTGCTCTGAGTGGATAATCAACAGGTTCCAGATTGTCGACATGCTGTAAGTGAAATGGACGTAACAGTTGCTCTCGAAGGACTGTTCGTACATTCGTCTGATTCGTACCCATGTTACGTGCAATTGCACGAGTGCTGATTGAAGGATCCCGCTCCACATGCTCCAAGACAGCTTCCTCAAATTGCAGCGTTCTTACCGTGCGACGGCGTCCCTGTTCAGGCAATCTGCTAAATGAACCGGTCTCACGCAGACGTTGGTACACAGCATCAAAGGTCGTATAATGCGGGATACGGCGATTAGGATATTGTTGTTGATAAACTCGCTGTGCAGCTCGTCCGTTGTGGTGCGCTACGTAGTACGCACCAACCATATCAGTGTACTCACTCCAGGTGTATCGCTCCATTAGTAAACAGAGACAATGCACTACTACACTGATGGACAGCAGTTGCCTACAACTGAAGAGCGTAATACGTCCTCTAACAACTGAAGATCGTAATAAGGCCTCTAAAAACTGAAGAGCGTAATACGGCCTCCACCGGTTTAAATAGTCCCTATAGGAAAAAATGACATTTGGGAAAAATATTTGTTTTCATGTCCCCTACAACCTCCCAGTTTGTCGGTTTAAATACTTTTCACCCTGTATAAACTGATGTCCCCTGCTCGTTTCTTTCTCTGTGTCCTTGCTAGTCTGAGAAACTACTGTAGATAGTTTGATACGGTCTTCGAATTCCTGGGATCAATATCTCGCTAGCATCGATACCGATAACAGGCAAAAATCATTGAGATTCTCGATTCCCAAACGGACGAACTACATATGTACAACATCAAGTTTGTACGGAGTCCTCAGTGCGCAAGTCCTACTTGCACTTGACCAGTAGTTCTAAACGGTGGTCCATCTGGAGCTCCCAGTTCCGTAGCCTTCACTTCTGGTCAAGGCTTCAAAATAGCATAAATTTGGATTAAATGGGCGATAACATGTTGGCGTTGTCTCCCTGTGAGATGAGTGGCCCTACAGGCAACCGCAGAGCGTCCAGCAGAAGCACGTACGAGCAGCGGCACACGTACCAGTGTGGCGGTTCCGGAAGAGAGAAGCAAATTCCGCTGAACGTGAGAGGCACACGCCGAGTGGTGGGGGGGGAGGCGTCCACGTGGTGGCGGTGGTGGGGGGCGTGGCGAGCCCCCGACAGCGTCAGCTGGGGCCGCGGCCGAAGCCACGGGCGCGCAGACAGTTCGCTGGGGACAGCCATGCAGGACGCCAAGGAAGCCGAGTTGCAGCGCGAGCGGCTCATGAAGCAGCCCGTCGCTCAGATGGAGCTGAGTGAGCACAAGTACCCGATCGGCGGGAACCTCTTTGGGTGCAGTGAGTAGTCAGTCATTTCACTAAATTATGTACAACATGCCCAACAGTACGGGGCGACAGTGTGACTATGGGACTTTAAGACTTTGCCGCTTACATTTTCTGCAACTATATTGTCGTCGAGTGGAATTTTGTGGTTTACTATTTCTTCCGTGGTTACGTACGGTTTTCGGAACGCACGCTGTGGTCTGCAAAATAATTTTTTAGCTGCCAAAGTTTCGCCACCTGCTGCGGTTGACATTTTGATAGGCCGTTTCTGTTTCAGTTTCCAGTTTCGTGTCTCCTTTATTGCACTTTAATTTTTGATTCGTTCTGAATATGAATTTATTGCGACAATAATTTTGCCTAACACATCGTAGCTTTGAGATATGTCGTCTCTCAGATCACTACAAACTTCTTTCTTGTGTTCAAGAGGCATCCAATGAAATATCGACTTATGCTTTGTTCATGTTTATAGTGAGTCGCTGAACTTCGTGTATACGCCTTGATTTCTTCTTTTTCTAGATTATTGAATCTCTCTCGTTGGTCCCAATATTTTCCCGTATAATCTCGCGATCAGCTTCAATTTTGCTCTTTCTCTGTGTGTTAACACGTTCGGCTCCATTCTGGTTTTTACTGCGGAATTGTGACATGGCATGAACCATTCGTCAAAAACAAAATCGTCCCAGTGGACGCTGGTGTAATTTAAGGGTGCTGCGCGGAATTAGCCGAGTTGCGTTGCGGGCACGGTAGCTCAGCGTGTTCGGTCAGAGGGTTAGCAGCCCTCTGTAATAATAAAAAAAAAGTGATTGAATGGCTCAAAAATGAACTTCAATGGGCGTCAGGGGACGTCCGCCACGAACAATTACAACGAGCTATAACGAACAAAAAAAAACAAAAAAAAAAAAGCGGACTAAGGTGCTGCAGTCATGGACTGTGCGGCTGGTCCCGCCGGAGGTTCGAGTCCTCCCTCGGGCATGGGTGTGTGTGTTTGTCCTTGGGATAATTTAGGTTAAGTAGTGTGTAAGCTTAGGGACTGATGACATTAGCAGTTATGTCCCATAAGATTTCACACACATATTTCTATTTCTAATTTAAGGGGTGATAGAATAGATCCATCGGTCAAACTCTAACTTAAAGTTTAGTCAGTTCACAACGGTTTCCCAGTTACTGCAGCTATTAGTAACTTTCTGAGGTGATAGTAAACAAAAATAGCCTTTGTTAATGTACTTTCTCGTCAATCTCTTTACAACTCCTGTTCAGCGATATCAGGGCGGATTTAGTTCTGCAGTTCGTATGCACGGAATCTATTACTGTTCGTGGGTAGTAACAAGATTGTTCTTAAACAGACAAACAAGTATTTAAAATGTGCAGATGTAGTTCTTCTCATGGTTGTACGTTTTAACCTGTGCGCTTCTGCCTTTAGCTGGCACTCCAGAATAATAATGCACCAGAAAGATCGAGTGATGTGCACGGCCAAGTTGTCTTATAGGAGAGATTATGTGAGGCAGGTAGTTCAGTCCGGAACCGCGCTGCTGCTGCTGCTGCGGTCGCAGATTCGAATCCTGCCTCGGGCATGGATGTGTGTGCTGTCCTTAGGTTTTATAGGTTTAAGTAGTTCTCAGTCTAGGGGACTGGTGACCTCAGATGTTAAGTCCCATAGTGCTCAGAGCCATTTGAACCATTTTGATTATATGAATTTCAAGTAGGTGTAAATCATAATGTTAAGCATATAACATACGGTTTACGTTGTTTTCCTTTGCACACTGTCAGTTCTTCGTATTTGTCCGTTTCCCCTTCAAACGCCTTGTGCGATTTTCCACATTTTCAGCAATTTGAAGAGTGTTTTAATATGAAGCCTCAAGACCAGCTTCGTTGACTGAGGAAGGTCATCAGATGTATCCATGAACGAAATTTTCAGTGTAGGTTTTTTTTTCATTCCTACAGTTCATTGTCTTTCCAGTGAACTCCGTACGATTTCTTTCTAAGTGATCTTCTAATTTCCTAGGTTTAACAATCCATGCTCTGAGCGTTCCACTGCACGTGACACTTTGGGATTAGTCAACAGTTTTTTTCAAAATTGAAGTAAAAGGCGATTACAGCAATGTTTAATTTGTTAAATAAACGCCTTTATGCAGGTGACAAGGAAATATTTTCTAATATTCTTACAAGCTTCAGGTATACTACAATGCGTCTTTTATTATTATACTAATTTGAAACTATAGTGTCATGTCTCCAGTATATCTGTTCATGCCGTTGTCGTACGTTAATAGTATTAATGACAGAGCGGAAACCATAAATTTGACTGATTCATCACGGAACTAACATGATGAACCAGCCACTCAAAAATACAATAAAATTTTGGTCCAATTAAATTGGGTTCAAGAATATGATGTATCTAGAGTTTATTTTTTCTTCTATACGATTGCTTTTACTTTTCTCGATATAAATACATTTGTGATTGTATCAAAGTACCTCGCATGATAAAAAAGTCTCAGACGATTTGGCTGTAATTTTCAAATGCCATCGTCCGCAGCTCGTGGTCGTGCGGTAGCGTTCTCGCTTCTCACGCCCGGGTTCCCGGGTTCGATTCCCGGCGGGGTCAGGGATTTTCTCTGCCTCGTGATGACTGGGTGTTGTGTGATGTCCTTAGGTTAGTTAGGTTTAAGTAGTTCTAAGTTCGAGGGGACTGATGACCATAGATGTTAAGTCCCATAGTGCTCAGACCCATTTGAACCATTTTTTCAAATGCCATCACTATGAAATAATGTTTACATTGTAAAATAAGGACGTCATAATTACGACTTAGTGGCACCACAGATACACACAATAAGTAAATTACATACTTACTGTGTGCATCACAGGCACATACAGTAAGTAAATCACACACCTACTGTGCACAAATGTCTCGGCATCTGGAGTCCCTTGTTCCTAATATGTAGAAGTAGATGACTTCGCTCGGTGGTGTTTTATGGCCACCCACACCGAACCTTAGCTGTGATATGGTTTAGTATACGATGTTTCAGTCGCTCGCTGATACGTGTGGGCCACGGACTAGCCTTCTGCTTGGCTAACAAGGGGAACGTAACTTCCGACAGGGTGTGTAGGGCACGATTAGGACTTCAGCATGTGTAAACAGGAAGACGCAACTCTCAACTGTTTTTGAGAAAATCTAGTTTGAAAACTATAGGCGTGCTTATGCTGTATGTTTTGTTGGGGTGCTAGTATATCGGAGTCAGCAGCCGAGTGATTAAGCACGTAAGTGTTCTCCCGTGAGTCCTCTGGATCGAATCTAGCTGACGGTACTACTTCTTTTGGTGATTTGCCAGCACCAACATTCGGTGCTATGCTTCGATACTGTGTGACGACCGAGAACCGTTTATGATCGTAAAGCAAGTTCGTTTTGCAATAGACAATTGAAAAAATCCATGCACATGCAAAAATTCGGCGTTCATTATATCTGCTGTATGTCGCGATAGTTGTTCTTTGCTATGTTTCTACGATGAGTATCATCCTGGTTCGTGGGGTGCTGCTTATGTCACACATTATACTTGTCAGAAATGTAGATACGATAATATTAATAAAATGACTACACTAATTCGATTGAAATTTCTCGTGTATACTTTAGTCATTTCCAGTCTCTTTAAGAAAAAAACGTTTTCTCATTTTTTTCATGTTAAACGTTGAAGGAAATAGTAAGTGTATGATTAAATACTGGTACTCTGCACGGTCACAATTAATCTATTGTCGTAATTATATGAGAATGAAAAAAAAGATGCGAGATTCGATCCAGAGACCTCGCATTTATGAAAATAAGCGGTTACAGAACATCAGCTTAAGCACGCCCACGTTTTCAGACTCGAGTTTTTGAGAAACGCTTGAGAGGTGCGACTTCCTGTTTACATACATTAAAGTCCTAGTCGTGACCTACATTAAACTGTCAATATGAATCAAATCGGTGAGGACGATTTCGTAAGGTCCCCTTGTGAGTGCAGCCCCGCCACTTCTACATTAGTGCTGCTGCTGCTGCTGCTACAACTACTAATACTACTACTATTACTACTTCTACTGCTATTACTGCAGATGACTGTCGATGGCGTTCATACTAAAAATTTATGCCTCCAAACGCATTACTAGTCCTCCTCGTCGTATCATTTGGTTGTCGTTAAGTTTTATGATACACCTGTCGTGTTTCCTAGCGTGCTGGCAACCCGCCGCGCTGTTAAAGCGGGCGAGTCGGGCAGCCTGCTGCCGTCTTTCTGCAGCCCTTTGCGCTCTGCCCGCGATATTCACAGCAGCAGGCCGTTCGCTGTGCTACGTACGGCGCACCGTAGCGTCTGTCTGTTAAATCCTAAACATGACGGGAGGAAAATCTGGCTCTGGGGTCGTGTACTACGCGATCCTTACAGTACCTCAATGGGCTCTTACCTCCAGATTTTCGGATTTCATGCAACAAAAGTGCAATGCTTTTAGTTCTGTCAGTGTATATTTAATGTGTGGAGTTCGGAAATTAAGACGCTTGATTAGAACAATCTATCCAGAGCAACGGTATATTTTATCACTGTTAATGCTGTCACATACACATCTGCAATTATAACAAAATCAAGTGCTATTAGGAGGACCCGCGTACCGAGCGTCCCGTATAAAATTAATTACATACATAGATATTTCATCCTTCCCGGTAAGAGAGAATTTTGATGATTTTCCGTGTAATCGATATCTACACTGGCATGATACTGGTTCCGGGAATTCCAAGACCCAGGAATATTTTAATTTTAAGTTTAAGTGTTTATTTGTGTAATTTCGCATTTGCTATTGTAATTTTTTACTTGTTTTCCTAATTTTTGAGTTATATTAACACGCTATATTAATTGGCAAATACATTTATGTCACATATTTTGGTAAGACCTGTAGGGTACTTCCCGTCGATCTAACCACTCTGCAGGCCACAAGTGGCCCATCGGGACCATCCGACCGCCGTGTCATCCTCCGGAGAGGATGTGGATAGGAGGGGCGTGGGGTCAGCACACCGCTCTCCCGGTCGTAATGATGGTATTCTTGACCGAAGCCGCTACTGTTCGATCGAGTAGCTCCTCAATTGGCATCACGAGGCTGAGTACACCTCGAAAAATGGCAGCAGCGCATGGCGGCCAGGCACGCCCGACAGCACTTAACTTCGGTGATCTCACGGGAACCGTTGTATCCCGTCGAACCAGAATCATGAAATTTGGCAGGAAGCAAGGTTTCACAGCACAGTTAAAAGAAAAGAATACTAAAACTGTTAATTAAATCGCCAATGGATTGTAGATCCTAGTATCTGATATGTCTACCTGTCCCTGGTAAAAAGTGATCTTAATAGACGGATTGACAGACACACGGGAAACAAGTGACAAAAAATATTGTTTCGTGTGAGATAACTACAAATTAACCATTTTCGGATTTGTCCCTTTACTTTTACGGTGAAATCTTGCTTCTTGACAAATTTCGTGATTCTAGGTCGACGGGAAGTAGCTTCCGGGTTGTGATGAGTGAGTTTGCGACACAAATGGCTATATCTTTTGATTGCAGTGGACTTACTAACTTATTTTTTTACGCCATGAAGGGACTGTAGAGCACAAATTTTGACTTGGTGTGTCTGCCTGTCCCTCAGAAAAATAGGTCTTAACAGTCGGACAGACAGATATTCGTGACCCATAAGGATTCTGTTTTTACCAACTGAGGTACGGAACCTTACAACTATCCGTTTGCATTCTGTAAGTAAACTAGATGTATGTGGCTCGAAGGTTGAAAGATTAAAAGTCCTGTCGGCAGCATAGTCATTAGAGACAGAGTACCTGCTCGCCTTGCGAAAGGATGGGGAAGGAAATCGGTCATGACCCTTTCAAGAGAACCATCTCCGTATTCGCCTAAAGCGATTTAAGGGAATCTTTGAGGGCCTAAATTGGGATGGCCAGACGGGGATTTGATCCGTCGTCCTTCCGAATGTGAGTACAGAGAGCTGATCACTGCACCACACCGCGTTGTACGTGGCTCAACGGCCTTTTGCAAGTCTTTCAATTGGGCCCCACTTTGGCGGCTACCCCCAATAATACCACCGGAGGGAGATATAGCTCAAACCAACACTCCTAGCTATGAAATCTTCACGTAAAATATTACTATTTATTTGGCTGTCAAAGGGGATGGCCATGAAGGGTAGCCACGCGGTCTAGGGCCTCGTGTCACGGTCCGCGCTGCTTCCCCCGTTGGAGGTTCGAGTCCTTCCTCGGGCATGGTTGTGTGTGTTGTCCATAGCGTAGATTAGTTCAAGTTAGACTAAGTAGTGTGTAAGCTTAGGGACCGATGACCTATGCAATTTGGTCCCATAAGGTCTTACCACAATTTACACATTCAAAGGGGATGGCTTGGTGTTCAGTTTTTGCCACTTTGAAGTGACAATTTTTGCATTAAACCATGGTTTATTAAAACGTTTGCAACTAACTGAGCAAAGCAAAAAGACATACTTCACTTTATTCCAAAATCATCTGTGCACGGCAGCTCTGCTCCAAAGGGAAGACTCCAAGCACCTCGTGCCACCGCCCTCCCAAACTTGCGCTGCTTTCGATATACAGTCCCCTCCAAAAAGACAATAACTTTTTTACAAAATCCACAGATTCAGGCATTCTAAAAACGAATTGCTGTGGTTTTAAATGTTAATTGTAATTGTACTTAATAAACTATTCTATTTAAGCTCTATGTAGAAAATTCTCTACGGTGCGTGGCACGTAGATACAAATATACTCACAATGTCTAAAGCCAGGTCCACACATTATGGCCAGAGCTGGCGTCAGAAGTTGGTCCAACGAGTAGATCGATGAAGTACCATTGAAACCAACATTGGCTGCCATGTTGGTACGCTCCGTCGCTTGTTGGTAATGAGACCAAACATCAAAGGGCACTGTTGCCAATACTAATACTTCAATCACTCATTGGCGCCAACGCTGTTTTTGGTTGTCGTCTCGAAACCAAAGTTAGTTTTGTTTGTTGCATGTACTTCCAGGTTATATTTTTGAAATCACAATGTCGCAGGACCAGTGAAGTAACATGCAGCTCTTCTTACCAGCAAGAAGTACATTTGTGGAACCCCCCCCCTTTTCTTCCACGGGGAATCACAAAAATCGCGATGCCACTGCGAATGCACGGCAGTGCATCCAGCAAAAGTTCAGTGTGTCTTGTGCATCCAGCAAAAGTTCAGTGTGGATTGCACCATAGCACAATTATAAAAAAAGAGTCTTTAATGTCACCATATCACCTTTT
Source organism: Schistocerca cancellata (assembly GCF_023864275.1). Classification (NCBI taxonomy): domain Eukaryota; kingdom Metazoa; phylum Arthropoda; class Insecta; order Orthoptera; family Acrididae; genus Schistocerca; species Schistocerca cancellata. The sequence continues at coordinate 831,004,048 of NC_064627.1, read as the reverse complement.
ATTTTATAAACCAATCCCATAAACAGTAATCTAATGGAATAAAATCGGGTGACCTCAGTGAACGTAATGGATCAGTCATCGAGGAGTCATTTCTTGGGCACCGAGATCACTGGATCATCTTATTCCATTCGATTACTATTTGTGGGGTTGACGTAAGAGCAAAGTCTACAAAATCAGAGCGGAAACAAAGGAGGAACTTTCAGCCCTTGTTTTACAAGCGTGTACTCAAGTAAAGGACCGTATGAATGAGCTCACATCAGTAACAAATCAGTGTATACAAGAGTTGTAAAATGCATTGCAGTTGTGTTGGACTTTTTGAACATTTTTTGTTAGGAAATGTAAAAAAATAACAAAACATTAGATCATAATGTTTCATTTATTGTCACCTGTATTTATCTTGTTCTCCACTGTTTTCACCAGTTTTCCCAGAAACTTCTAAGAACAGGACATATGGTCATATGACGTTTTTCGTCCAGAATCAGTAATACTATCAACCATCAAAACATGTATTTTTCTTGACAAATCTTCCATTACTGGTAGGTGATATTTCCTGTTGTCCGACAGGGGTTCGATCCCAAGACCTTGCGGTTTCCCCTAGATCCAACGATAGGTGAAGTTTTAAGAAAGGGATGAACTAGCATACTATGCAATCTCTAAAATTCAATCAAATGCCTTCCATTCTCTTCTGCACAATTAATCGATATAATAGTAAACTACCCTTGTAGCCACAGTTTCGCCTGCATATGTGTTCAACACATATATTGGATAATCCCCTTCACCCTCTGTCTGCGCCCCCTGTTCCTCCCTCTGTCTGTCCACCTCATCTTCCCACCCCTATCTGTCTACCTCCTCCTCCCCACTCTCTCTGCCTCTTCATATCCTTCTGCCCCTCTCTTTGTCTATTTCCTCCACCCCTTCTCTCTGTCCATATCTTACTCCCTCTTCCTTTGACCATTCCCTCCTCCTTTCTTTTTCCATCTCCAATTCCCCCCCCCCTTCCTTTTCCATCTGCCATTACCCCTCTACATCTTCCACCTGTCTCATACATCTCCCACTCCTCCCCTCCCTGTGTCCATTTCCTCCTCTCCCTCACTCTAACTATCCCTCATCTATCCATATCATCTTCTCCCCAGCCATACTCATCAGGATGTATAGCCCTGAAATACAGTTCAACAAAGCAAGCTCATGCTACTACCACACCACACCTACCATGCTGGTCAGCCTACACATTGGAGGCTTGAAAAACATTTAATTGCCCATGATATACAGGCTTCCATGCAAATCAGCCCGATACTACTCCAACAAAACACGCCTGTCATGCAGGGTAGCCTAAATGTTGGGGTACAGAAAACTGTGTCTTGCCTCTGACGTACAGGCTGCCCTGTAACCAGGCTGATTTGCAGGCTGGCATTGTTACCACACAATATACCTGTCATGCAGGGCAGCATATATGGCAGAGGCTGGAAAAACATGTTTTTGTCCATATTTCTGCTCCTACTGGTGCTAGGAGGTTATAAACTCCTCAGTGCTGATACTCGTAAGGCCTGCTGTTTTTGTGCCAAATTTGGCTGAAATCGACGCAGGTGTTTGGGAGGAGATCATGGACACACACACATACACTCTGTTTAACAGCTATGACAGATTAAGACACAGGGCTGTGCCGAGGGAGACAGAAAATAACACAGCAGATGTAACAGTCTACCCTGCAAGGCTGCAGAAGTGATGGGCTGCTGAGAAACATCAATCTGGGAGTGCTGGCTATGCCGGTTGCACTCAGCTCCACAGCAGAGCTGACCGTGGGTTCTAGCTCGTGGGCCACAATGCAAGGCACAGGCTGAAACCACCACTGAGCATAACAAAATCGAGGGCGCCATGTGCAACCTTTGCTGTGTTTCACATGACAGTCATTCTTCTCATGTGCAGTCTGGGAGTATGCCCTCGGCCATACATCATATATGTATAAATGCAGAAAAGAATTCTCATCACCCGTAACAAGGGTAGACACTGCCACCAAAACCCTCTTCCGGTGCTCCACTTCTCTCCCTGTCGCAGTCTGTATGGGTAATTTATAACTAACTTGGTCGCTAGTCTCCCTTATCTAGTTGAAGGCGGAATACTTAAGGCTGCCAATTGTCTGTGTCCGGCCATTTCCAGCCTTATAAATCGAGTAATAGCAATACTACTTACAGCACTGATATTACTATTAATGCAGTAATTGTGTACTTTGCTTCGGGCCTCTTTGCTTGTTTCGAAATGAATGCTGAAGCCGTTTTTCCTCCAGCGTGGAGGCTGCAAAAAATTCCCGGTGAAGCATTTCTGTGAGTTATTTAGGCATCTTTTACTTCTACTTTCAATTCATGCTACGAAGCGCAAAGCACGCATGTATGGCTGTCTAGGCGCCGTGTGAAGCTTACTTCCTCCCGACTCCTGTCCTTCATTCTATGAAGAAAACGTTTGCAAACAACTCAATATTCATGTCCCTTGTAGAACGCAAGACAATGCTGTGAAGTCATTAGTTTCTTGTCCAGTACTTGACATTCAAATAGAAAAATATTTTACTCACCCGCTTCTCTTTCTTGTCAAACAACTCCCCTCTTAGGAAAATAATCTTCGAAAGCTGACCACATGTACTACCCCGCCACACAGACGGACGTATCAGTTCAGTACCACATTGAAGAGAACCACAATATGTAATGATTGGAAACTGATAACTAGAAAGTGTGTCCTGAGCCATTTGTTGTGAAATCTCAAAACTGTTTCGTCATTCACCTCTCGCCGCCCCCTACTCCCTCTCACAGCTAAGATCGTGAGTACACACTTGGTTGATAATGTAGCGAAATCGCTACTACGGATGCATTTCACATGGATGTGGGTGAAGGAATAACTTTTTTTCTGTCTTTGCGTAACAGAATAATAATTATAAAAATTATATTCTTTACTTGAAAATGGTTTCCGACCGAAATCGGACGTACAATTAAAAACATAATATACAGCAGCTTCAAATGCTACAATATGTCACTTCTGAGATTTGTTGTAGCCGTGGAACACAACCAACAAAAATTCTTTTAAAATTAACAACTCACTGAAGAAATAATGATGGATGAGCACAGCGAAAATACAGTAGACATAGGTCGAGGCAACGAAAGCTCCGAAACAAGCATATGAACTGTGTGCATCGTTATTGATGGCAACGTGCGAATTTCAAATTACGTCATTAATATATTGGTTATATCAGCTTCTGCCAAGCTGCGTCAAGGGCTAGTGCTAATTTATTTTAAATGTACAGTCGTAGGTTACTAATCAAATAACATGAGTGTAATGAACGACTGAGAATTGTTATGACAGTAATCAAAGTTATTTTTATTTCTGGTGGCTATTAATAACATACATACATATCAGAGCACGTATGACCCTACAAGTGCCGTATTGAGCTTTGAAACCAATACCAAAGTCACTTGACTGTTGCAGTAAAGGCCGTGTCCAGTCATTACTCGTTATTTGAAATGGAGCTAACTGTCGCGATTTTTCTCGTATATAGTTGAAATAAAGTATAGATCTTAACAACTGAGCGGTGTTCTGTATTAGTATTACATATGTAAAACCGCAGTTAATATAATTTCTTCGGAATTCCAATATTAATGCAGTGATTACCGTTGCAAAATTCAGCCAGGTAAAATTTTAATTTTTTTGTTCGGTAACATGCAATAAAATTGTGAAAAATTGCATGTCACTTTATAGCTTTTTCTTATTTGTGTAACTTTATCATATCACGTAGTTATAAATTGGTAGCAATCACTGATAGTCGGGAGGAGTGTTTTGTAAGCAGGTTCACAGGGAGGACATTGCCATAGGCTGACTAGTTTCAAGTTATTGAACTGACAGTTAATTCCGAACATATATTTTAATAAGACGCACTTTCGCGGAGGAATACTCATCATCGGACATAATTCGTTGGCGCGACATATCTTGTGAAGCATGACTTACAGCTAAGTAAAATAAACTATCGCTGTACTACTCTTTACGTGAAATCGAATTATCAGTTATAGTAGTATAAACGACTAATAGAACCTGATAGACACTAAAAGATGTGCGATTTGTAGAATGTCGATTCTGTAATGGCCATTTTTAGTAGGAGGAACACGGCAATGTTGTGTGAAAATTGTTGGATTAGTTAAGCGTTCGTACTAAAATTAATTTTAAAAATGGTTCAAATGGCTCTGAGCACTATGGGACTTAACATCTGTGGTCATCAGTCCCCTAGAACTTAGAACTACTTAAACCTAACTAACCTAAGGTCATCACACACATCCATGCCCGAGGCAGGATTCGAACCTGCGACCTTGGCGGTCACGCGGTTCCAGACTGAAGCGCCTAGAACCGCACGGCCACACTGGCCGGCAATTAATTTTAACGCACAGTTAAATATTACATACAACCTCTGTTTCCTTTCTTTTCTTTCCGTTGCACAATGTTCCTTTCTCTAAGAACGTTCAGGACGTGCTAGACTTTATTAAATTTTTATTGTAATTTTGCATAGTCAGGAATAAATCTCTGTCAAGATTTTACTTTTGAGCTATTGCATCAGTAAAAAGAACATTCAAGAACTAACGCAGTATTCACTTAAATGAAGTTTTATTTACATTAGAAACCTCCAGTACTTATATTTTTCACAGTATATATTTCACTTTCACATACAACAAGTTTTGGCTTCATTCTGAGCCATATTCATAGATCCTACTGGCCGTAAGCGTTAATATAATGGAGAACATAAATTATACGAGTATTCAGTTTGTAGGATATCTCTACAGATTTCGGCATAACGTAATGAAATACTGCCCTCAATGTGTTATTTTTTTACTTTTTTAAATGGAAGTTACCCTGGACATATATTAACCAATTTACGCTGTCTTCAATATGGGTCTACTTTTTCTCAGAGAAATTTATTTAGTGAATTTGCACCTCTACTCTCTGTGGACAAAGCCACATAAAATTTTCACTGCATTACTTGTTATAGACTGAGAATTTCGTTTTACAATGACTTTTATCATAATTTCCGAGTGATGATCAAGTGGCAACTGATCTCTCAGTTCAGAATTAATGGCTTGTCTAGAGACTTTCAACAACTCAAAAAAAAAAAAAAAAAATGGCTCTAAGCACTATGGGACTTAACATCTGAGGTCATCAGTCCCCTAGACTTAGAGCTACTTAAACCTAACCTAAGGACATCACACACATCCATGCCCGAGGCAGGATTCGAGCCTGCGACCGTAGCAGGCGCGCGGCTCGGGACTGAAGCGCCCAGAACCGCTCGGCCACAGCGGCCGGCCTTTCAAAAACTATACAACCATGAACCATTGTGTGCTAGGAGGGGGGGGGGGAGGAAGGGCAAAAAGGAGGGAGATTAGGATCAGTACAGTCAGAGCACAAGCTCGCATTCGGGAAGGATATCAACTGCGTTCTTGCAAATGGACTACCTCTGTGTTGGACTTAAGTGATTTAAGGAAATCACGGAAAACCTAAAACTAGATGCCTAGAATGCACATACATATTTAACACCCTTATTGCTGCGAAGGGACACTTGATTTGCACATGTGGAAACATCGATGATATCGTCTGTTGACAGGACAGTTGCTCGGTGGCAGAAAAATCAGAAAAATGATGCCCCATCTTTTTTACTATCATCGATCTCTCCGATATCCTCCCCCTCCCCCCCCCCCCCGCTCCACCACCACCCACATCCAGCGGCACAAGAATGCAAATCTCCTATTACACTTTTTATCACTAAAGTAAGGTTACCACGCATCCTCATTTTCAGGGGACAGTACTCAAGTTTCAGTCAAGTACGAATCATGGGAACGGTTACTGCCATCCCGGGCAGCCGAAGGCGACAATTTTTAGAAATTTCTGTATAGTTTTGTTACATTTAACCGTATTTTAAAATTCTAATTGTTCGATGAAAGTCCGCAGCTCGTGGTCGTGCGGTAGCGTTCTCGCTTCCCACGCCCGGGTTCCCGGATTCGATTCCCGGCGGGGTCAGGGATATTCTCTGCCTCGTGATGGCTGGGTGTTGTGTGATGTCCTTAGGTCAGTTAGGTTTAAGTAGTTCTAAGTTCTAGGGGACTGATGACCATAGATGTTAAGTCCCATAGTGCTCAGAGCCATTTTTTGTTCGATGAAAAAAAGTATGCAATAAGGGCACGGGGCATTCACACCAAAGAATTATTTCATGGTATGATATTATTTTAACACATGTAATAGTTCAGTTAAAACTGTAACGTAAATTGTAATTTAATGAGTAAATCATAAAATATACAGAATTCGTTTCTACGATATTATCGCACCTCATGGATGTTATTGATACTTGACTAATCAGTCAGCAACTTCGTCAAATTTCTGGACATAGATGCGCAGTATGCACTAATGTGTAAATTAAAGTGTGACAACGGCTTGCAAGCACAAGGCACACAATTTCTACAATTATGTCCCTTCGAGAAATAAGTCATGACGCTCTCTTCCTGATATTATTTGCGTATACCTCAAATTTTAAAAAAACGACCGCTGATTTGTTTGAGAAAAGACAACGTAGCCCTTTTCTTGTGCTGCGAGTCTCAGACACTCAGACTTAACTGTGAGAACAGAAAGAAAGCCGGTAATCTGCTTGTCGACTATTGGCGCACACAGAGAACACTGGTTATCCTGCTGGTGGAGGTGCAGCTGTGCCATTCCTGGTAGAGCATCATGGGAGCGCCGTTAGCTCTTTAGTCTTTCCCACCCTATTTTGGAGAAACTATTCGTAAAAAACACAGTTCAGTACACCGTCTTCCTGTTTTCATGCTTGATTTATGTTCAGTTTTTGACGGGCTGTCCACTGGGTCATCTTACCACTAAATCAGAGCGGAGTGTGATGGGAGTTTGCCGTGTTGGATGATTTCGAGAAAATCGCGAGACATGTTTTACGCGTCAGTGATGCGCCGGAGTGTTGCGACCCGGAACACGAACTGACGGCGGTCGTGTGGTTAGGGTTCAAGCTCCGTAATCGGTGGATCGAATTCCCGTTCACGTTTTTTTTAATTTAAATTTTTTCAACATTAATCATATTATTTCGTACATATTACATTTGAAAGATAATATGATGAAATGACACTTGTATTTGCACGAACTTTTGTTGAATTTCCAGTGTTTACTACTTTTTTTAATTACAACAAATATTTTCAGACTTTTACGAGTGTGATTCGAAAATTTCTTGGAATCACCACGAGAGGTCAGCGCTAGCGCAACGAGTTGTTCACGTGGTATTCATTGAACTGTTGCCTGTAAACACGTGACTCGTCAGTGCTCTTGGAAGAGAGCTGTAGCTGTTACGTGGCTCTGCTGTTGTTCCCGCGTAGTGATTTGCGCAGATGGAAAAAATCGAGACTCGAGCAATGATTAAGTACTTCGTAAAGAAAGGTATGAAAGCAAAGGACATTCGTGCCGATTTCCAGAATACACTGGGGGACTCTGCTCCTTCATATTGAACTGTTGCCAAGTGGATAAATGAATTTAAATTTGGTCGGGAGAGCTTAGATGGCGATCCACGCAGTGGTCGGCCAAGATGTGTCACTACTCCAGAAATCATTGCAAAAGTGCACAAAATGGTCATGGAAGATCGCCGATTGTAAGTGCGTGAAATTGCTTACGCTTGCCAGATGTCATCTGAAAGTGGATATCACATTTTAACCGAAGAATTAGAAATGAAAAAATTATCTGCAAGATGGGTGCCGCGAATCATGACACTGGATCAAAAACGCTTGAGAGTGAACTATCTGAACAATGTTTGGCCCGTTTTAGGAGAAACGAACAAGATTTTTTGCGCCGCTTTGTGACCACAGATGAAACTCCGGTGCACTGCTATACCCCAGAGACAAAACAACAGTCAAAGGAGTGGAAACATGCTGATTCTCCATCACCAAAGAAAGCAAAGACAATTCCTTCGTCGGGAAAGGTCATGGCATCAGTGTTCTGGGATGCGAAGGGGATTCTGTTTGTAGATTATCTCCCCACTGGGCAAACAATTGCTGGAGAATGCCATGCTAACCTCCTGGACAAATTGCCACATAGGATACGCAGTACGGACAGTTTGAATACAGACTTCAGTAAGGGACTAACTTCAACGTGAGACAAAAATCAGTTCATCCTAAGGTTCGAGATGTTAAGCTATTCCTTAAGAGACAATCTTCCTAAAGATATATTTCTCAATATAGCAAAGCCTGGTGCAGAGCTACATCTCCGTTAAGTATCTTCAGACTTTTTAATATTTTTCGAGAGCAGAGAAGCTGCTCGGATGTAAGGAGCAATACTTGCTAAATAAGCATGACGTAATGGCTACGATGTGACGATTTGGAAAGTCGTAAATTCACAGTTGTGGAATACAAAAGTCATTTAAAGGTAAGTCTAAATTTCAAGTGTTTTACATTTTTGAAAATCACTGATGGTATCAAGTCGAAAGCACAAATCTGCTGCAGTTTCTCTGCAGACACGGTTCAATCACGAGAAGAGCTGAAGTGTACAACGAATGAAATTTACGGTGTTAGGTGTGAAGAAACCATTGTGCACATAAAGCATTGAAGGATGAAAACCTGTATACCTTATACTACGTACTTAACATCGGTGTTACACCGTACTTCAACATTACAAGGATGATATGCTGCAAGTGAATGTATCCTCTTGCAAGACAGTTGGGGTGTATTCTCCACGAGGCCTGACGCTTTAGTTAAAATTGGATAAACACTCATTGTGAGTCCTTCCATTAGGAACTTTTTTAGCAATTCCCTTCCAATTCCGAATGCACCTTCCATGGTCTGTACTGCCACTGCAGTTATCTAAAATAGAAAAATAAAAAATAACTTTTGGTTGGAACGGAGAACAAATCGCTTAACTTTATCGATCTGGATTTTATTGTGTCAAACTATCTGGCAATGTATTGAGCCTCGTCCGCCACTGCTTATAGTCTAAATAAAACCTAGAAATTTAGCCGCAGAGTGAACTGGTTGTTCAAATTGTCCAAGTTGTATAGACGCTGCTCACGGACTAACACGCTTACATGTAAAAGATAAAGGCTGCTGATTTGCTAAGTAATAAACCCAGGTCATTATTATGAATCTGTGCTGAAAATGTCTCCGCTGCCATGTTCATTCTTGAGTCATTAACATCGAAGCTTGAAAACGATGCCTACAAGCACACAGCACTGACCGTCTATAGAATATGTTCCAAGTCGTACATGGAAAATGTATATAATATGGGAGTTTGGAATATTGCCTCTGAAGGTAGGCCTGTATTAGGCCTACCTCACATGGGGCGAGAAGACAGTTATCTGGACACCACAGTATAACACATAAGCCATGACACTCCTGCTCATTTTTGTTGTAGACTGTGATAGCAGCGCTCCAAGCGGCCAGCAAGCTATACTTTTGAATACGATATCGGATGAGTGCGAATAGTCGTTTATTTGTAATGTAGTTTTTACAAAGGGAGAGTATGTAGTGCAATAAATATCAACAATAGCATAAAAATTACAGCATATATGTCTTTCTTTAGTTTTCTAAGCAATCTCAGATGCGTGGAATGGCACATTACAGGACAGTTTATTTACGATTCTCTAGTTGACTGAACAATGTCGTTTCCCTATAAGAACGAAAAATCGCTACTAAACAGCAGAAGACCTGACCTTTTCCCGAAAGACGTTGTATATCTACCCAACAGCGTTAAGTTCTGTTCGCTTCACTTCCAGCAGAATAACTGAATATGGAACATAGGAAACTTGTTTCGAATGCAGTACGGTACTTCCGTTATTTAACGTACCAAATAAGCCACCAGAACTGTAGATAAGCAGAAAACCACACAGGAGTGGTAATAAAATGTCAAAGCAATAAAACTGTTTCCCAAAACAGAAGAAACTAGTTCTGCAATTCTTGGCACCTCGAAGACGCGAATGGCAATAATCTTCAACACAGTCGTCTTCTGAAGATAACTACATTTACAAAAATATTCGTGCGTTGGAAAGTCAAGTGAAGGATAGGAAGTGCGAATCATTACACTCCACAGAAATTTATTATATGTCAAGAAAAGCGGCTATCAAATAAGAACAGACAGCAGCAGAAATACATGTTTCTCATACAGGAATGACTGTAGTTATATTCTATTGCTTTCTGTGGAGTTAGCTGCAATTATAAACGCATTCAAGTATTTCTTCATGAATAAGTTGCAGCTTGAGTCACTGAATCAGTGAGATTCCACTCTTTTTACATTTATTTCACGATCATTCGTTTATCTGATATTTACTGATGATTGGAACGCAATAATATAGTAACTATTTCTTTAATTAAGTACAAATATAATTAAAAACAAACATTGATCTTACGGCTAGCTTTCTCGTCGCTTGGGGTGCTAGTGTCATTCCAACTGTCAGTCGATAACAACTTTCACAGCAGTCATTGTCGCGACTGTTGTGTAGACATCTCCTCCTGCGCAAGAGCTTGTATATGCCACGGGCAAAAACGATTAGAAACTACAAATGCTGAAGCTTCCCTTCAAGTAATGCAATAATAACACTATCACATACTCCTCATATATGAAATAGGAGAGCTGTTAGATAAAATTGCCTGTTTAATTCTAGCATATGATTCTACATGTCACCTTTGAGTAGTTATGTCATGCTGAACTCAAAGAGGCAACACACAAGAGATATCAAAATGTCGATCAATACTCGTAAACGTTTCCATGCCGCCGAATTGTAATCACGGGAATTATTAATAATATATATGTGGAAGCGGGAAAATGGCGTTCTGAATGGAGAGAAACTAACATGTAAAGTAATATCCTCAAAATGACATTAACAGTAAAATATAGGAAACCGCAAAAGAGACGGAAGCAAGATATATCTAAAATACACGAAAAATAACGAAACGTGTAATCGAAAACTTCAATTGACCTATATGGCTCAAGAAGACAGAGCAATACTAAAAAAAATTGTTCCTAAAAGAAGTCGCACAACACACCTATCGACAATTCACGAGAAATGACGAAACGTGGAATCGACAACTTGAATGGAACTATATAGCTCGCGGAAACAGTGTGATAACAGGTAAATAAATAAACCCTAAAAGAAATGGTGGCAAATTCGGAAAAGACAAATATTTGTCAGAAACAAGATTATAAAATATGATTGCCATTCGTTTCACTCGCAGCAATTGAAGCAATGTTCTTAGGTTCCTGCCTAAACACTCCCTTGAAAATTGTGATATATTTGGAATTACGCAAGTTACTAAGACAATCAGAGTTAATATTTATCAACAGGCCGCTCACATCCTTCGCATCGTAAACTCATGACGTCACACATGATGTCGTGGCTCAAAGCCGAAATGGGAACAGGAATTCTAGTTAATGCTACAGACTTTCCTTTCGTTCGGACTAATACTGAAGTTGAGTCACGAAACTGTTGCAACTCCGATTTAACCAAAATATTAAGTAACAGTTCGACAGTACACTTCTGATTCCATTGTCAACCAAAGATCGTTTATACATTTGACTAATCTCATTGGTGTTTTGTGTTCGAGCACTGCCAACATTACAAATCGAATAAAAGCAATACTGTGTGTGTATTAGTAACCAATACAGTAGGCAGTGAAAGCCTTGACACACTGTCGATCTTGTTTGTTTCAAAATTGCTTATAAAGAACCCTGGGCTCACTGCTGAAGCTACGTACGATTTCTCAAAGCATTGTTGCGTTACAGACTAGTATGAGTAAAATGTCGCGAATACTTGTTCTGGAAACCATAGGCAAATTGTTGCAATGAGTACCATCCTCCAGAGCAAATAAGTCAGTGAGACATTTTCACAAAACATATAAACTCATGTTACTTCCGTGTGTTATTTCTTTCGATTTTATTCTCAGTACTGAACACTCAACTCTCGCGTGTAGTACCAGCACTGCATGTGTTTGGCGAAGTTTGTTTCTGTGCGCTGCGCGCCTGTTGGCTTTTGGCATGCTGCATTCCATCATCAACATCTGCATGCCATCAGGAAATGCTTGACAAATAACACCAAATGGGTAAGTACATATAAATATCTTACTGTGTGGTATCCTCCAGAGTTTAATAGATAAGTATAGTTTTTACTGCTGTTGTTATTATCGGAAGCAACGTGTATATCCTTTACATAAATATACATCACTTGCCATCCCTTCTCGGAAAATCTTCTCGAATGTCACATCTAGAGTTTATGAAGTATTTGCGTTACAAAAGCAATGAGTAAACTTATCGACGATTGAAATTAATTACCAAAGTTAACTACGAACATAGTTCAGAAGCTCGAGCTATATCCCACCGCATGTACTTTTTTAAAAAACCACTTGTGGGGAAAATCAGTGAAACTAGAACTGAAACAGGAGATAAATGCGAAAGTAATTACAAAGAATCAAAATGCGGGCCAGTACTGTAGCACAAAAATCATTAATAAGAAGCTAATAGAAATAAAACACAAAAATGAAAATGCACACTAATTAAAAAATTGAACTATGTTTCCCGTAAAAATAACATCACTATTTAGGAAATAGTTGAATGGATGGCTGGCCCTTTAATTATTCTTGTCGATAGTAAACTCGTGGATAACAGGTATTCCCGTGTAATTACAAATTAACTGTCAACCCGTTTATTCAGTGTCGTTTAATCAAGAAAAGTTATTTATACCATTTAAAATACTGCAGTCGAGTATTTGTGCCACTGTGGCAATATTCTGTTTTATCTGTAAAAGTACGAATTACGTGCGATCCGTGTGTTGGTTTTTCCTGAAATAATACTGTAGTGTTCCTGGATCAGAATAACAAAGTGACTGGCATCTACTTGTTAACGGGACAGCTATCGTAGCAACAACAATCCGAGCACGAGTTTAGTAACACCTTTCCCTGTGCACAGTTGTCTTATCGCTATGCTGCCGGTTACCACTCAGCTGCGGACAACAGTTTCG